>NC_063194.1:21508839-21581339 GCF_017589495.1 Alosa alosa
TGCTGACCGAGTGTCAGTCCGAGGCTCCGCCCAACGGGGCCCACCAACCAGTCCCGCAGTACACCGTAACGGTAAGAGACCGGTTCAGGCGAGGCCCCCACCGGCACAGTGTGACGGGAGCCGAAACGCTGGCGTGGAGACAGGGCCTGGTAACGGACAGCAGAGAGCCCCAGAGGAAGCTCAAAGCGGAAGGCTCCACCGAGTCACTTCCTGCTCTCGAGAGCCTCCCAGAGGGGCAGGAGGGCGCCCCAGAGGGGCAGCAGGCCCAGCCCACGGGGGCAAAGGCCCCAGGGGAGGACATCCGCAGCAGGACCTACCGCCGGCTGGACAGCCTGGAGGAGACCATCAGGGAGCTGGAGAACTCCCTGATGGAGTTTGGAGCTCACCCCAGCTCCGGGCTCCTCTCCCCCCTCACACCTCCAGCCGAGGGTGCTCCCTCCAACAGCGCACAGCAGCCTGACCAGACGCCCACGGAATCCGCAGGGTCAGGGGGGAACAAGAGGCCTCCGGTCCCGCCAAAGCCCTCCATCAGACCTCCTTACGTCCAGGTTGACCTCCCCGTCCAACAGCCACTCCTGCTCCTCTCCTCTCCTCTACTGGCCGCTGTGCCGCTCCCTGGATCTGTTTTCTTTGAATTCAGTCCAGGCAGACATAACATCAGCATAGAATTTTTTAGGAGAGGGTAGATAAGGCTCATTCGTGGCCATGTGTTTATGATTTAAACACTTCCTCAGATCAGCAATAAAAGGGCTCAGCTTTAAAGACTTAGACTGGACGTTAGTTGCTTTCCTGAGTGGACTGAATTCAGATTGAAAGTCAAATGATTTTAGGTTACAGAAACTGGTGGCTAAATTTTTTAAGAGTATATATTTTATGCACATGAAATTCAGTTTGAGCATTGAAGCACTTCAACCATTGTGCAAACTCAACTATAAAACAAATGAAAAGCAAGCACAACTTTTAACTTTTTTGTGCTGGTTTGTACTACTAAAGAACCACCAGTTTGAAACCTTCTCAAATCCTCTCAAATCTGCTGTCAGGGTTTCTAATATGGTTTTCCTCTTTGCTTTCTCTCGCTCTGTCAGGGGAGATGGGTCTGTCGACTTCACAAGCACTTCTTTAATTGATCTGTCTCTTGCATTTTGCCGTTTTTGTCTTTGTAAACAAGTGGTAGTGCTGACTCTGACAGTAAACTGCCTCCTCTCTGGCTATTTAACTTCTGGCGCACTCTTTATCTTGCGCTCACTCTGACAAGCTTTGTGATGTTTCCGCTGCCAACAGTATTGGTTTGAACATCACAGCACACACCACACTGTACAGATCTGCTGTGGCATTAGTTTTAGCATCAATAATAGGAAAATGGGTCTATGTGTTTATAGACCTTTCAGTGGTTTGTAAGTTAAAACATTTGGGGTTCTGTAATATCTGCAAATGCAACGTTGTTGCTGGTAATCATTATCAGTGGGCAATATCTCTGTATTCATTCATCTGTAAACAAGCTTTGTGCTGGTTGCCAAACTGGATTTTTTTTTAACCTTGGGTATTTCTAGCATTGTGACATTGCCATTTCACACCACAGAGTAATGCTACAGTTATGACTTTAGAGACTCAGAGAGAGCTCCAGGCTTTTCTGTGATTGTAATGCATCTGGACTGAGCTGGGGTCCTACAGCTGGTCCCAGATCAGCCCTCAGCCCTCAGCCATGTACTGAAAAGTGATTCTAAAGCAACAATTCCGCCACTGCAGTCAGTGCAGTCCCACTGGGCAAATCCTTTATTTGTGCGCAGTGTGCATCCCTACTAGATTGTGCTGCTCAGGTGAGCATTAATGGTGGGAGGAAAATATGTCTGTCTGCATCTGTGTTTTAGTGGTCACTCACGGCTAGATGATGATGATATCCCTCCACATGACAGCCTCTGCAGTAAGCGAGACTTTCCGCTCACCCCAAAACCTGCCGTCAAGTCAGTGCTTCCAACCAGTTCTTGGCACTCATATGAGTCATTTTGCCCCCCATCCCTGTGCCTCTGCAAGCATCAACACAAAAAAAGCATTGGCTTAGGACTAAGGGATAGGCAGCAGAGCACACTAAATCACCCCCCACAGACACGCACACACACACACACACAGCGGCCTCCAACATGACATCATCATCTGCAGAAGTGTGCAGTGGTGCCAGGCAGCTGACATGCCAGCCCCGTCTCTCTCTCTCTGTCTTTCACTCACTTTCTGTCTCTCTCTCTCTCTCTCTCTCTCTCTCTAATACATACACACACACACACACACACACACACACACACACACACACACACACACACACACACACACAGTGTGTTATCAGATCACTGCGCTTGGATCAGAGATCTCATTAGGCTCCTGGACCCCCCTCACGGCTCACTGAGCGCGCTCCAACTGGCCGCCGCTGGCATGGAGGCTGGGCAGGGGCCACTGCGGCAAGCTGAGCTGCCCTGCGCTGCGCTGCGCTGAGCTGAGCGTTTTTGGCAGACCTGTGTGCGCTCTATATATTTAATGCCTTTTTATGTATCCATACTCCAGAGGAATAACTGATTAGTGCCTTACTGACTCCAAAGTGATTTTCAGATGTGAATTTCCCCATGTTTCCCATAACACTCATCACAGAAAGCTGCACCAGCCACATGCATTTGCTTTAAGTTTGCAGTTGCTTATGGGGGAGCTCACAGCACTAGAAGCCTATACAGGTAGGCGCCTAGCAGCACGTACGCTCCTAGGGAATCCTACCTTCCCCTGGCTGCTGAGATTAAAAAAAAGGAATTACATGGAAAAACTATCGTTAGTGCATCACTGTAAATTCTCTTTTTTAATTCCTTTCCTTTTCTGTTTCACATCCTTTACTGCTCTTGTCTTTCAGCTGGGGATAAATGAGTGTGTATGTGTGTTACAGGGCTTTGTGTGTCTTTTATTTATGCTCACTTACAGGTTCTGATATTAGAAACAGTTTGATCGGAACGGGTGACCTTTAATTCTGAAAGTACATCCTCTATCTGGTCAGCTGATACACCTGTAGGCCAAATAGAGCCGTGACTTACATGAACTAACATGTCACCTCCATTTTCTTTCTCTCTTCCCTTCTCGTTCCCGTCCGTGTTCAGGGTGGAAACAGCGCCTCCTCTGGTGGAGGTAAAGCACTGCACTCCTCCTCCTCAGCAGCCTCGCGTCTCAAGCACCTGCAGCAGAGCAACCCAGAGAAGAGCAAGCTGTCCAAGCAGCGCGAGGAGTTCCTCAAGAGCCAGGGCCAGCTACAGGTACTGTTCATTCGTCATTAACCTCAGCCCCTAACCTCTCACCTCCAACCCCTGACCTTGTTCATACACTGATGTCACCCAGATGAATACACTCACATGTTTCATCTGCTGAAACACTCGCATTAAGCATGAGCACTGTCAAACTCATCAAACAGAATAGGATTAGTGCATGAGCCTCCACTAAAAGTTTCTTCTTGGAATCCATGTCATCGCAAGTATTAGTTACTATATAAGTAACTGTATAGGACATAATGTATAGGTAATTGAATAGGCATAACTGTTCAGTACACTTGATGATACCGTATAGTGTCTATGTGTTTATGCATGTGTCACTCACTACTAACTTGCTCAGCTAATGCTACTCTTGTTTATCAAGTCAGTATCTGTCCATGGAGAAAGAGAGAAAAATAACATAGAGTACACACACATAAATCTTTATTTGAATATAGAAAAAGGGATAAAGCTATAAAACACATGAGAATATAAATTCTTCATAATTTATGAATAAACCACATTAATAAACAGATGAATTATGGCCACACACTCTCTCTCTCTTTCTTTCTCTCATTCTCACACACACTCAAACACACACACACACACACACACACACACACACACACACACACACACACACACACAGAA
This sequence comes from Alosa alosa, assembly GCF_017589495.1. NCBI lineage: Eukaryota > Metazoa > Chordata > Actinopteri > Clupeiformes > Clupeidae > Alosa > Alosa alosa. The sequence continues at coordinate 21,512,763 of NC_063194.1, forward strand.
AAAGACACTTGGAGAAGACTCCCAGAGGGAGTGTGCAAGTGTGTGGCAGCAGGCAACTTAAAGGTGCCGTTTATATGATCTGCATGCTAAAGCAGGAGACTAGGAGGAACCATGGCAACGGAAACCTCCGAGCTGTTAGACTTTCATGTCTGAAAATTGAATTGGACACGTTAGACTGCAATATATTACTGCCCATATACTTTAAATTCACCCATACTGTTGTTCCCTCAAGGCTGAGTCTTAACACTCTTGGCTGTACATAATGGTTGTGACAACTCAGGTTTCGGTCAGTCAGAGGTAACTGCTTCCACTACTGAGTTCAAAGGAAGTGAGAGTGGCAGAAAGAGGGACAACTCTGAACGCTCTGTAGTTGGGTTTGGGTTTCTTTGAAAGCTGAGTCAGACCCCCCCAGAGAGTTCACATTCCAAATAAACAAAGCTGAGGTGAAACCATCACCGCACACGGGCTCACAGTCACAGAGGCAGCAGAACGCTCTGGTCCTGAGTTATGGACCCTTTCAAGAGAGTTCCATTATCAGCATAGTTGGCCCCACAAGACTTCCGTTTTAACATTCCATATGTTATCTTAATGCAGAGGAAGTAGATTGGGGCCCAAATAGAACGTTCAAGCATTGTTTTTGTTTACCTTGTTGAAAGGGTCTATAAACACAAACATGCCATGTGAACTTCCCATAGGGCAGCACTCTTGTTCTCTCTCTCTCTCTCTCTCTCTCTCTCTCTCTCTCTCTCTCTCTCTCTCTCTCTCACTTTCCTGTTTTACATAGTCCAGGTCCCTCGATCATGCAGCTTGGCTTGTGTCTGCATTAACAGCCCACGAGCTAACAGCAGGATAGCTGGCAAAGCCAGAGCACAAACACTGTGCCGCACTGACCTAACACAGATAAGAGGAAGCCCTGCTCAGCAGACAAACATGGCCTAAACAGCATTTTCTCACTAAACAGAAAGAAGCAACCACACATGCATGTACACATGCCAGAAACAGGACATAATCCCTATTCATTCTTATAAAACAAAATCATCTACATAATATCTCTTACATACTACTGGGTATTTGCACAGTTGAAGAAAATACACACACACACACACACACACACACACACACACACACACACACACACACACACACACACACGCACACGCACATGCACACACACAGTATTTCAGCAACCTTTCTGTTCCCACAGGTGTTAATAATCTGCTTTGCATTACTTATAGTTTGCTAATTCAGAGGTTAATGGTTTGTTCTTGTTAACTGATGCAGTAAATAGTGTATGTTAATAGGGCACCCGTGGAATCAGCACTTGCATTTCAATCATGCACAGGCTTAAAACCTGAGAGAGAGAGGAAAGAGAGAGAGAGAGTTAGATAAAGAGCTAGAGAGAGAAAGACAGAGAGAGTGCATGTGAGAGAGAGAGCTTAACTGGGCAGGTTGTGTTCCTACTGCAGGCTGTGGAGCTGTGTGGAGCTTGCCTTGATGCCAGGGTGCAGAGAGTATTGCACCATTTAGATAGATTTTCTCACAATTATAAAGACAAGTGGCCACATAATTTCAGAGGGAAGGCAGAGTGCCACAAAATTATGAGGCTTCCCAATCCAGCCTCAGGACATCGTGGGTAATTATCATTACCTCATTTCTCCCTCTTTTCTTTCTTTCTTTCTTTCTTTCTTTCTTTCTTTCTTTCTTTCTGTCTGACTTCATCTGTCTCTCTCTGTTCCTCTTTCTTTGTTTTCTTCTCTATCTTCTAGTGTAATTAAAGTGAACTGGAAATGAGACAGAGACAGGCACAGGGAGAGAGAGAGAGGGGCAGCAGGACCAGGAGGTGCTGTTTGGCTGTTTGGCTGCACTGGTCTACTTTCTGGAGTGAATGTCTCCTGTGCTTGGGTCCACTGTTAAATTAAGTGGAATCAGTGTCCGGTTACATCAGTCCACTCTTTAATTGCTCAAAGCATAGTAGACAGGGAGGCCACTAAAACACACACACACACACACACACACACACACACACACACACACACACACACGCCTCCCACCATACACTACACTCTCGCCCACTGTTCATTCTCTGTTCTTGTTTTTTTTATTCTGGCCTTTCCTATCTGTGTGTCTCCGCCATTATTTCCCCATCTGTTTATTTTCGTATCCCTCAAAGGCTCCCTCCATCCCCATCTCTCTCTCTTTTCTCTTCTCTCTCTCTCTCTCTCTCTCTCTCTCTCTCTCTCTCTCTCACTGGCTTTTGTCACCATCCTGGAAATGAATGGGAAGTTAAGCCTATTATTTAAGCACAAAGCACGATGTCTCAACACACCATACGCTTCTGTCCTTCCCCCATATTCACTCCTCCACTCATGTTCTTTCGTTCTCTCCTCTCTTCTCTCTCCCTCACACCTTCTCTCCCCTCCCTCAACCTTTATTAGCATATTGTTTGCGTTGTGTTTGCTGTTGTTTTACACGACACAGTGCAGCAGCTTAGGATGTGTGTGACAGAAGGTGTAGGGGTTGGCAACAGTTATTTTCCATAACTACACAAGACACACACCTTTCAGCAGACTACTATCCCGCAGGGGAAGGAAAAGCGCAGGAGCGTAAGAGAGGTTGTTTACCGGTGTTGGGTACTGTATTGTATGATAATAATTTAGCAAATGGCTGCGAGTGGGAAGCACAGACGTGTTTAGCTTTGCAGCTGCTTGGCATTCATTTGAAGTGGTCCGCTATGTTAGGAGAGAACCTTGGTTTCTCAGATGAAGGAGAAGGAGGATGTTAGTCTGATGAGTATTGATCTGGACCAGGATTTCAGCCACCAGAGCTGCGATGCCCATGATTACTGCAGGCTTACACAAACATACACACACACACACACAGGCGCGCGCTGTATAATCTTTTTCATTACACACACACACAGGCACACTCACACAAACGCACACATATCCCACATGCACATATATCCCCGCACACACACACACCATCATCATAATCATCATCATTATCGTCAGAGTCAATGCATGATATGATGGTAATGACATTATGATTTCAGTATTTTAAAGTTTAAAATGACTGTACTGTACATCAGTGATTCTGCTGCATGTGCAACAGGCCAAAGTTAATGGATTGGAGTTAACAGTGTCATGTGTTCTGTGCCCTCTCCACCCCCCCCCCCTTTTCACATTTGACCTCCCTGCACACCGTTCCTGTGGGTTCTACCTACGCTCCTGTGACCTGTGTGACCCCTGTTTGACCCCATGACCCTCGGCAGCAATGAGTGACCCAGTCTGATTTGGCCCGACCCGACCCAAACCCTCTCCACTTCTTCATCCACCCTCCAAACCGCATCCCAGCACTTACTACACTCCTAACACCTCTTTTCAGATGTGCTATGTGAGATTCACAAGTGTGTGTGTTTGTGTGTGTGTGTGTTTGTGTTTGTGTTTGTGTGTGGGTGTGTGCTTGTGTGTATCTTCTTTGTTTGTGCTTGTCTATTTTTACGTTTTGTTTTCTTCACTCTGCTTTTTTCTCATGACCTCTTTCTCTCTGAAACCTTTTCTCCACTGTTCCTTGTCCACCCACTCCTTTAATCGGCCCCACCATCTCTTCTCTCCACACCCTGCTCCTGCTGCCCTTACTCCCCACTGACCCACGCGCCACACTGACCCTTTTAGGCCCTGGGTGGCAGCTTCCTCACCGACCCCATCCTCACGGGCACCCGCGCAGCCAGTTTCTCCGGCCGCCTGCCCTCCTCGGGCGGCTCGGGGCCGACAGTAGCCCTGTTCGCCCCGGGCCTCCGCAAGTATCCCCAGGACGGCAGCAGCAGCGGTGGCGGGGATCACCCAGCGTTCAGCGCGTCCTCCAGCCAGGCGAGGGCGCTGTTGGCCAGCCTGGGCGCCGAGGCCCTGCTGCTCTCCTCCACACTGCGCCAGCACCGGCTCCTCCACCCATCGGCGACGGCGCAGACCAACGGGCGTTCGGCCTCCTCGCTGTCCCCCACCACCTCCCCCACCGCCACGACCCCTTCCGTGTCCCCCTCCACCTCCCCCTCCACCTCCTCCTCCCCTCTCACCTCCCTCACACTCTCCTCTCTGGGCCTGAAGAGCGTGGGCCACAGCCTCAAGTACCCCATGTCCAGCCTGGGAGGGCAGAAGGAGGGCAGAAGCAAGACCCTGCCCAAGGCCACATCATACGGAGCAGAGTGAGGACCAGGAGGAGAAGCAGCAGCAGCATCCATATGCCAAAAAAGACCCCCCCCCCTCCCAACCACATCCCCCTTTTAAAGGATCGAGGAGACTGTAAAAAAAACAAACAAACATGGCACACAAAGACACGACTTGCCTCTAACTCAAGTTTTGTTTTGCCTTTGCCAGTTTTATTCTTTTTTTTACTTCATTTATTTTTTTTCATTTCACTCTAATCATCCAGTTTTGGAGTTAAGCAGACTTCATCTCCATCTCCTTCCATCCTCCATCCTTTCCCTTCTCCATCTGTGGGTCTCCCTACCATCTGGGGCTTAGGCCGGGCTCGGCTTGTGGCCTGTCCCAGCCACGGTGCCCTCAGGTCGGGCCCGAGTCCCACCGCCTGCCTGGCTGGACCAGAGCTCCATGGAACAGACGGGCAGTCCTCCGTGCGCTGGCACTCGGGCGTGGGAGGGTGAGAGAAACCAGCTGGACCCAGGCTCATCACGCACCACCACCCATTTGCCAAAATCTCCCATCGGAATGTAGTGGAGGCGGACCTCCTTCTAGTATACTATCTAGACTGTGAACTAAGTTATTATAACGAGTAGAGTTGCAATAATAGCAAGAACAGTGAATAGTTTTTCGGTGTATGTCCAGATTTTCATCACCAAAAGAGTGGGAATCGTGTTGAGGCAGAGGTGGAAAAAAAACGACAAAAAGACATGTATATGTGAAACACAATTTGATGTGCTTCTGTTCTAGACCTGTTGACACAAAACAATGTTTCAATCTACTGCATATTTCAGCACTGGTGCTATCACTTTACTGAACATTTTTCAAGGATTGGTCTTCAATTTCAAAACTTCAGCTCCATCCCCATGCACACACACACACACACACACACACACACAAAGCCCACACACTCACTGCCTTTACCCAAAACATTCCATGATGTCACCTTTTTGGCCACCATCTTTTCTGTGTGTGTGTGTGGGCATTTGGTTGGCATAGCAACAGACACAGGGCTGTGGGATGTTGGACGCTGTCGCTCGAGGCGGGATTACCGAGGCTGCAGGAGCTCTGCTGGCATCCTCAAAGCAGCAGGGTCCATTGGCATCCCCAAGCGTACTTTTAGGATTTAGTCCTGGGAAAAGCATAAACAACACTGCCCAGAGAAAGTGACAGCAGCAAAAGGGAACAATCAATATGAAGTCTTTAATTTGAATGCTGGGCAAAATACAAAGTCAGTCTATGAACCAAATTATTGTTCATGAACTACGGTATCATGGGGCGTGAGACAGCTTTTAGCTGACCCACTAATGTTAGTGCTTCTGCTCCTCATGGTATTACATCTGCAAATAGATTTTGCATAGCTATTACGCAAGCTTTAGTTAGACTTTAGATTTTGCACTTTGCCAAGCATTTAAATTAGGGCCCCATGTGGAAATATCAGCTTGACCATGATAGATAGTCCTTAATAGCCAGTTATAGCACAAGATTCTACTATAGAGAAACACAGGAAATTGAGAGTTAGTGAGTAGTTAGCCGTCAATAGTAGTTCACTGAAGAAGCACAAGTTACATTTGTGGACCAAGGGGAAATATGCCTGAGGCATACTGACAATTCCCCTCTATCAAGGGTACCTGAGCATTTGAAAATGGGACAGAGTTAGTCACCCATACATGGTCAGCACTTTGGGAATACACCTTAGAGGGGCTTTAAGGTGTCGCACAGTCAGCCTTGTCTGGAAGAAGCTCTGCACGTTCCAGTGCTCCCTGCCGTGAGGCTTAGAGTGGGCTTCAGTCAGCGTGGCACGGGTAGCTAGGATGGAGGACAGGGGAGTGTGTGTGTGTTTGTGTGTGGCTCAGTGTGTGTGTGTGTGTGGCTCAGTGCATTAGAGGCAGCAGGAGTGACAAGTTTCCTCTCCTCGCGGCTCTGGCTGTCAGCACAGCACAAGTGCTCCCTTTCCCCACTTTTTCTCCCCTCCTCCTTGCCTCCCTTTTATGTTGAGGATGCATCACTGAGACAGCCCGGGGATGTTTGGGTTATAAAAGCCTGAGATGCAGAAGCGAAGGCGAAGGGGACTTGGGGAGGGAAAAAAGGAAGAGGGACAGAACTAGGATAGAGCTGCATGGCCAGTTTCGAACAAGTGTATTTCACTTATTGTCACAAATGTTTAGATGAGATAAACGTCATCTGCAGGGGAAAGCACATTTGGGGACTGGGGGATGGTTTCAGTTTTAGGGAACACTACAAAGGGGATCGGGCTGAAGAGTGTGGGGAGAGGAAACAGTGTTCTTTCACTGGTTAAAAAAAAAAAAATATTAGCATTCACCTCCAGTTCTCAGGAGGTTCCTGCTAGTGTTGTTCCTCCATCTGAATGTTGTCTGTGTGGGAGTACGTTTGTCTGCTCTTGACCACCCACCAGGCTGAATTTGACTCCCTCCGATTGGGGTTAAGGGAAAATTCGATAAAGCTGTTCCGAGGCCTGTGGCAGGCAGAAGGTGCCATCAGATGAGCGCGGTGGGGATTTGCTGTTTGTCATTCCTGTTTGTGGCTTATCAAGCTGTGTGTGTGTGTATGCTGGCATCTGGCAGATCTTGTGTAGAGCACAGATAATAAGTGCTGGCAGCACTGAAAGTCTATTCACTGAATAGTGAGAAGCACAAGTAGACCACCCCCACCCCAGAAAAAAGGCAGAGAGGAAAACAAAAGGCTTGGGCGGAAAAAAAAATGACAAAACCATCTCCATTCCATCAACGCTGAAGAGGTAGCACTAGCCACACACTAGCACACCAGACTCGGCCCCCGGGTCTTCAGCGGTGAAGCCAAATGAGAGAAATTGTCTTAGTCATGCGGCAGTAGACGCATTCAGCTCTTGAGTCTGCCGCTCGCCGAGTTCCATTTCCGTCGCCTCTCTCCCCCCTCGCCGTCCACCCGCAGTCATCCAGGGTCATGCTTCACTGGAGATGCGGAGTGGTGTGTAGACCATTCCACCCTTTGCTAGTTTGCATTATTCCTCTCCCCCCTGGAGTCAAGCCTGCACTGGGCATAACTACTGTCAAGGGTACATTTTAGGATGTGTACATTTCAGGGTAGGGATTTAAGGAGCTTGGGTGTGCAGGGCTTTTCATGGTAGGATGTATGTGGTGTTGGGTAGGTGTTTGTGTCCGTGTCCGTGTGTGTAAGTGTGTGTGTGTGTGAGTGAGGGGGGATATTTGTTATAAATGTTTTCAGTCAGTCAGCTCTGGAAGGTAATGCAAATAAGGTGTAACTCCACAAGACAATGAGAAGATGAGTATTGTTTTGTATTTTTTTAACACAACTGAAAATGTACAAGGCTTGCGTTAATAGAAAAAAACTACCTACAATGAAAGGCAACAATCAGACAGAATCAGTCTCACTCTCTAAGGAGAAGCTTACACTGTAAATTCATGAAACTATATTGACACTATTGGTGTTTTGTAGCCCTGGAAACCTACAAACAAACTACAGACAAATCACACAGGGATGCACTCTGATCATCACATATCATCCTATTTTTGATTTCATGTTATTTGCTGACCATTTCTTTGTACAGATTGACCTTGTTTTATAATTCTTGAAAAAGATATATCACACGGATAGATTATTTATTCATGAGAGGAAAACATTTTATATATTGAGTTGAAATATTTACAGTACATATGTACAGTGGAAGTTCATATATGTAATATACAGTTGGACTTTTTTAATCAGTGATTTTTTTTAAGTGTGTTTGAAATGTTGAGTGAATCAGATGTTTTTTGGTTTCATTGGGAGGGTGGGGGGGGGGGCTCGTGGGTAGATTACCTGAGAGTTCAGAATGTGATTTAGCACAAGAGCATCTATCTGGAAAAAAATGTCTAAATGCACACTTAACAAGCACTAGGAAGAGAGAGAGAGAGATTGTTGGGGTGGTAAGATGTAAGAATATGTGAAATGAAGCTGTTTATAATGCTGACAAGTCCTGCTGTTGTATAAATCTAATTTGGACGTCAATGTGGTTCATGGTGACATTATAAAGACCATGGGACTAGGCAAAGACTCCAAACCGTAGAACAATCCTGACAGAGTTAGAGCTCTCTCAGCAGTGGTGTATTCGGGGACACATCAAAATCACTGTGGTCTCTTTAGACTCCCCCACTGGAGAAGTCTGGTACTGCAACAACCAGGCCCTTTTAAAAAAAAAAAAAAAAAACACGGAACCAGGGCCTTTTATTCCAAAAAGCAGGGTAAAATACTCTACGTCTTGTATCTGATCACAAAAAAACTAAGCTGTTTTTTGTGATTTGAGGCTCAGAATCTATAGAGCAGTTTTCTATTTCTGCAGTTGGCATCTCCTGCTTCTAGGGATGTGAGATGGGAAAATTGTCTTATTGAGAAGCAGAACACTGACAGATGACTCTGCTTTTAATTGCTCATGTCTGGGATTCTGGTTATATGTGTAGCACACTGAAAAACACTCTCACAAGTTCTCCTGTAGTATTCATACAAAGATGATGTAAGGTTTGTGCAGTTCCTGTCTCCAGAGATATGTGAGCCATTCTAAGGGGTTTACATGAATGTGTGGATGTACCAAATTATGGCATCAAGCAAACAAACAAAAAAATGAAAAATAAGACACCAACCATTGACAGTAATATGTATATATAGTCCTTCTTAGAGAGTTCTACAAAATGTTATGTCCAGAATAATAATTTATTTAAAAAGCGACGGAGTTCTAAGATATATATAAATATATATATATATATATATATGAAAAAAAGATGAATAACAATTATGATGATGATGCATGTATATTCTCAAGCAATCGCACGGTGCCGCTGAAGTTGTCTACATGTTCCTTTAAAAGACTGACAAGTTGAGAAGAGTGTGTTCAAAGTGTTAAAGGTTTACACCTGTTAAGAAAAAGAACTTCTGTTTTGTTTTCTAAATAATAAAAAAAACGCGACACGATATGTCCAATAAGTGATGTGTACAGGCCTTCTGCTTTTCTGTGACGTGGTGATGGGGTCGGACAGTGGCGAGCGTGGAGGAGGAAGAGGAACAGTACCTGAGCATCGCCCCAGAGCACAAGCTCGCTACGAACCCACAAAGACACATTAAGGTGTTCCCACTTATCTCCCATATGTAGAGTAGTGTGATATATGAACCAAGCGGAAAAAAACAAACTCTATAGAAATAATATATACATCTATGACATATAAATCACAACAGATATTGAAGAAACTAATTTAATCTGTGTGGATGCTATGTTGAGAAATGTGACTTTTTTTTCCTCTCCTGTTTTGTACATAATTGCTGTGGTTGTGTGGGTCAGTAAAGTGCAGATCTCTTGTACACCGTGGTGCTTTGTGTTTTCTTTGTTTCCTCTCCCAGGAAGGATAATGGGCACAGCGGTTAATTTACTAATGACAGGTTTAGGACTTTTATTCTGAAATAATCATTTAAAATGTATTTACATGATTGCAGCATTTCTTGCATTCTGTTTACAGCAGTTTCTAATATACTAAGCCTATCTCCTCTGCTCTGCATTTATGTTGTACAGTATTACTGTAGATAGCAAAAAAGAAAAGTAATTGAAAAATGGTTTCAAAAGAAAGCTCACCTGTATTCTGAAGGAACACAAACCGGCTTTGTCTTTTGCTCATTAGAAAATATAGCAGTTAAAGAAAGAATATCAACAATTTGAAGTGTAATGAAAACTGGAACATCTTATTTCTTAAAGGTTTTCCAAAACTGAGACTATCATATTAAATGAGATATCTAATAACTGTATGTCCTCATAGTGGCCAACAAGTGCACAGTAAACCCTTAGTGACTTCTAGACACTAAAAGCTTAATGTTTGTTAATGTACAGTATTACACATGGTGGCATACACACTTCTACAGCCTAGGCCTGTGGACTAGTTGGAACGTGTACTTTAGGAGTCCGGCCTCTGGGCTGGTCTAGGCCTGTGGACTAGTTGGAACGTGTACTTTAGGAGTCCGGCCTCTGGGCTGGTCTGCGCCCGTCTGTTCGTCTGTATGGCTGATTTCTCAGGTCTAAAAGTAAATGTGAACACAGCACTGAGTATTAATACATTTGGGAGGTCAGTCATCTTAACAAATTAAAATAATGTAACAATAAAACAAATCCACTACACTTATATCCCAACTGAAAAACCCAAACGGCTGACCACAACAATATACTCAACGGCAGCTCACCTGTGATGATGTCATCGATGGCCCCATCCGTGACCTGTGGCTTCACCTGTCTCTTCTTCAGCTCAGCGATAAGGTCCATTTGAGGCATCATGGGTGTCTGGGGTAGACACAGGTCAAAGCAGAACACATGAGAGGGAGTGGACACAGAGCAGAAGAGAGATGGTCGAACGAATGACACGAGGCAAAGAGTGGAAGTGAGAGAGACACCTTTGGTCCTTGGTCTTTCTTCGCTGGAGAGGGCTGGGTCTCTTTTGGCTCCTCATTGCTCTGAGCCTCCTTCTGTTTCCTCTTCTCGTTTTCCTGATGGGCCACCTGAGAAACACACACACACACACACACACACACATATGCATACATACATACGTCTCAATAAACATTTGCACTGTATTTAAATGTTATGGGCTGGGGGTGCGGATTTAAGGGCCCTGTTACCTGATAGGCTTTGCAGAAGCGATGGAAGAGGGAGAAGAACTGGGAGGGCTGTGTGGTCTTGGGATTCTCTCCGAAGTACTCCACCACCGACACAAACGCCTCCTGGAGGAGAGAAATCATCAAAACATCAACACTATTTGTCATTTGAATCGCTGTGTGTGTGTGTGTGTGTGTGTGTGTGTGCTTGTACCATGCTTGTGCGTGCACTGACCTGTGCAGCCTTGCCATCTTTGTTGAGGGCCTCAAGTTTCTCACTGTTGAACTTGACAAACTCTTTCAGGACAAAGTTATCGTCCTGCACCAGGAACTCCTTCTTGGTCACCTCCATGCCCCGCTCTAGATTACGCACATCCTGCAGCACGCTGTCCAGAGACACTGGTACACACAAACATTTATGTACATTTACACACACACACACACACACACACACACACAATAACAACAATGAAAGTTCTGTAAATGAGTCTTCATATGGTCATAGCTGGGTATGAATTCATAAGTAATGGGTAAAAAGTGAAAAGTAAGTAATATATCAAAGTATGAAATAACATCATGCTCATCTTAGAATAAGACCAGCAGAGCGCTGTGGACAATTTTACCAAAAATATACACATTATCTGGCTGTACTTGTGACTAAGTGCAGCAACGCTTTGAGTCAGCTGTTAGTCCTTCAGAGTGTTGTGCAAGACGTTGCCTTCCTTAAAAAGCCAGCCCAAAATAAACTCTTCCATAGTGTGGAAGTGGTCGCATTGTGTGCATGTGTGAGCATATGAGAGAGTGTGAGGGCATACATGTGAGTGAGTGAGTGTGTGTGTGTGTGTGTGTGTGTGTGTGTGTGTGTGTGTGTGTGTGTGTGTGTGTGTGTGTGTGTGTGTGTGTGTGTGTGTGTGTGTGTGTGTGTGTGTGTGTGTGTGTGTGTGTGCATGTTTGTGTGTGTGTGTGTGTGTGTGTGTGTATGTTTGTTTGTGTGCGTGTATGTGTGTGTATGTATGTGAGTGAGTGAGTAAGTGAGTGTGAGAGAGAGATAGTGTGTGCGTGTACAGTATGTATGTATGTATGTATGTATGTATGTATGTATGTATGTATGTGTGTATGTATGTATGTATGTATGTGTGTATGTCCATACCCAGGGCGGCCTTGTCCACAAACTTGAGGTCAGTGTGGAAGGAGGCCAGCTCAGGGTATTTCTCTTGCACCATGTTGGCTATGAAGTGCAGTAGGGTCTGGGAGCGATCCGTGGACTTGGTGTCCAGCAGCTGAGAGGGCAGAGGGAGAGAACTGATTAGCCATGTCTCCACCTTTTATGAGAACTACCGTGTGAGTGTGTGTGTGTGTGTGTGTGTGTGTGTGTGTGTGTGTGTGGAGTGTATGAGTATAGATGAGTGGTTTAATCCATCTAGAGTTTCAGAGTCCTGCCATTCATGCATTTACTCAGCCTTTCTGGCAAAAAAAAGAATAAATACACAAAACACTTCAAAAGAGACATTGCTCACCATGATGAAACCCAAAAAGTTAAGTTTACATTAACCTGTTACTCAGATGGATACTGCCGCAAGGTTTTCTGAGATCTCTGTGAAGGTGACGGCTTTTCAGCCTTTTACCACTCCACTCAGAGTGTGACTCACCAGGTCCAGACTCTGCAGACGGAAGCCTCCGGCAGCTCCCCTCTTACTGCTGTTCATGTAGTTTCCAAAGGCCAGGATTATCTACACACACACACACACACACACACACACACACACACACACACACACACACACACACACACACACACACACACACCATCTCATATTTCAGGAATACACTTCTCTCATATGATACACATCCATGTTTATATAACAGGGCATGACACACAGGGCATCTGTCACAAGTCTAAATTGGCATACCTCTAACATCTTCTTCAATTTGCTGGAGGACTTGATAGATATGGAGGCAGAAATAACAGAGTCCAGTTGCTGTGGTAACAGGGAAATAAGCGGATATCATGAGGAATCTTCATCAGATAAAAAAATGCATGATACATCAGCATTTAGAAATGATAGAAGGATAGAAACGAAGGCTGGAAAGTACGTTGTCTTGGAAATCACTAACTAATACAGCATGATACGGGCATAACATAACAGACCTTTTTGTTTTTTGTTTTTGTTTATTTGTGAAGTGACCTTGGGTGACATGAAAAGCGCTCTAAATAAAATGTATTATTATTATTATTATTATTATTATTATAACAGGAGACTGATGACACTACACTTTTTCAATAGCTGAGATTAGCATAGAATTCCTTAGTGATATTTTAGCTGTAGCTGTCCCTTGAAAGTGGCCGAAGTGGAGGCCACACTCACAGGCTGCAGGCGCTTGAGGCTCTCGGGGAAGTTGCCCATGAAGGTGAGCGTGGTGATGCGCTGGGTGAGGCGCGGGATCTTGCCGAAGCGCATCATGAACTGGTCCTCGTCGGAAAGGTCCTCCAGGGACCGGCCCTCGCGCTCGTAGTTCTGCATCAGCTTCAGCTCGTAGTCCGATGGCACAAACTTCTCCAACAGCTCAAGGAAGTCTAGACTCAAGGACTGCTGATTATACCTGAGAAGTGTGTGTAACAGAGAGGTGTGTCAGAAAGGCCTGAGGTGTTGAGCAATATTAGCAAGCATGGGTAAAGCATCTGTAATGTCTGTCACAATAGAGTGCTGTAGAGTGCACTATTTGGTTGGTTATACCAGCAGAATAACATTTGCCATACCAGCACTCTGAACTGTTAACTTTACAGAATGTATACAGTGTAGCAGCAGTCTGACCTGTTCTAAAGCCATTGAGCCATATGGAGTATGTAAGTAACCTGCAGTGTAGTGCCTGCAGTGAGCCACCTATTTAATGTTAGCATTTTTAAATGTAGTAGCTTTATCAAGTCCGTTAACATCACTAGCATGCAGCCAGAGGCTACTCACGACTCTATGGCTGCACAGATGTCCCCAGGGCTCATGCCACCCTTGCGCAGGGTGATGGCCAGGTTCTTGGATTTGTTGCCCTCCATCAGCGACACCTTGCTGGAGGCCTGCTTGGACACTTTCACCTTCAGTGTGGAAAGGCTTGCAGGTGGACCCTGGGCCTTCGTCTTAAAATGCTCCGCAAATAAGTCCATATTCAATTCCTGTGGAGAGGACAAATGGAGAGATGAAATGAAAGAGAGTTGGACAGAAGGAGGGAAAGAGAGAAAAAGTGAAGAGAGAGAGAGAGAAGAGGAGGATAATCTTACCTCAAGGACCTGCTCATCATCCAGCTCACTGAACACAGTGCCGGACAACTGGTTTGGATTCAGGGCCTGCCAGTTCAGGAGTGGCATGCGGAACTTTGTCTGAATGGGTTTACGGCTCTTACCAGCTGCAAAAGCAAAAGTTGGATTACCATGGTTAGCGGTTGGGCTCTTGACCATAACCGTTAAAAGCACAGTAATTAGATCTATAAAAGAGGACAGATGTCATTTTGGAAGTACTTCATCTCCAAATCAATGAATGCATAATAAAATACCTCTGTACTCACCTATACACTTAATACATACTAGTACATTAATACACCTGTCACGTATATCCCTACAAGTCCTACATCTTACCTGGAGCAGGTGCAGCACCTGGAGGTGGAGGAGGACCTGGAGCTCCTGGTGGTGGTGGGGGAGGAGGAGGCCCTCCAGGGGGAGGAGGTGGCGGAGGAGGAGGTGGAGCACCACCAGGCGGAGGAGGTGGAGGAGGAGGTGGAGGAGGTGGGGGAGGTGGGGCGGCAGGGCAGGGGGGGGGGGGTGGAGGAGGAGGAGGAGGAGGCGGAGGGGCGGCCGCAGACGAAGTGTCTGTCACTATAAAGTAAAGGTTGGAGATGTGAATTAATATCACATACATAGAACATGAGAACATGAGGACACCATCCAATAATAAGTAGATCAGTGGTTCTCAAACTGTGATACGGGTATCACTGGTGGTACGCAAACTCTTGCTAGTGGTACTCAGGAGTCTCTAAGGTGTCTTTTCATAAAGACTTGCCAACGCAAAACAGTATGTATAATGTAAAATATGTAGTTGAATTGGCCTATGCACCTGTATTTTAATGCCGGTTGTAATGGTGGTACTTGGAGAGCCAAATGTTTTTCGGAGATGGCCCCAACATTTTGGGTCCATGTCCGTAGTATATAGCATCCGGCCCGCACGGGGAGTACAACATCGTCAAACTAAAACCTCCGCAATTTCCCCCATTCATTCTCCAACGCGAGTCTTAACAGTAAACATGTAATACTCTTTTTGTCCACCGGTGGTTGTTTTGGCGCTGTTTTGCGTTTTCCATCGAAAACGGAATGAAATGTAGGCCTACCTGCAAACAATGTAAGAGGCCTATGCTGACTGCATCAGTGCTCAAAGTATTTTAAAAGTTTATCAATTAATTGTTAATAACTAACTAACTTCTATTCAAGTCATATTTCTGGGACTTTCTGGGATAATTATTTCTATTTTTTATTCACTCGTTCAAATGTTCTTACAAAGAGTTCACAAAGTTCTCATCAGGTGACTGAAAGTTAGAATGGTGGTAATTTCAGTTTTCATTTCAGTCCTCATAGTTTGAGAACTTTAAATTATTTGTAGGATATTCACAACTTGGCTGCAAAGACACAAATTCAGAGCATTTTAATAAAATATACTTTTGGGAATGCTAAACTTTTGGGAATGCAAACATTTTTTATTAGTATTATTTAATTTTACACTAATATGGCATGATGACAATATAAACACAGCTAACAATGGTATTAAATTGCAATAGCCTATGATTAAATGTAATAGAATATTCAACTAAGGTAGACTGCTGTTGTTCACAGCACTAAGCTATTTATGGTTACTGATATAGAACTACTCCGAGTCTCTGGCCCTCTCTTGGAGCCAGGCATAGTGAGCTGGCCCTCGGAAGAAAACGTTTGGGGACCACTGACATACAGTATTCTTTGGAGTAAATACTGCATTAATAGACAGGCTATTTAGGGTAGGATGTGTGAGTGTTTAGGAAAGAAAAGTCAGAATTAGGTTGAACAGCTGGCAGAGCAGATGTTAAAGGAGAACATCTGTTGTAAAGAAGACATCTGTTTGCTCACAGCCTGTGTAATGTAGAACAGTATTGTGTATATTTGTGTGTGTGCATATAACAATGTTTTTATCTCTGTGGTTTTCTGTCAAGCAGTATGTGCTTACTGTATATGCATCTGGCCTAACCATTTAACTATTTATTTATAACCATAACCATCAGTGATATGAATCCATGGTAGAGCAGGTGATCACTCTGACTCACCAGCGGAGGTAGCCTCTGACACTGCAGGTGCAGCTGCCTGGACCACCTGGATGTCCAGTGTTCCGGAAGCGCGGCGCTCCAATCGGAGCAGACCCTGCTCCTCCAGGGCCTTCAGGCACTCCATCAGCTTGGAGTCCGACTCCAGCGGTGTATCCGAGTCCGACTCCAACTTCTCCTCGGGTCTGGGCCTGTTGGGCTCCGACTGTCGGGTGAAGCGCTCACGCTCGCGCTCCCTCTCTCTCTCCAGCTCCTTCTCTCGCTCCCTCTGCTGCATGGAGCTCACCTGAGCACACGACTCCTTCAGGCTCTCCTGGGATAGTGGGGGGGAGAGGACGGATACGGAGACAGACACATTGACAAAGAGGAGATGAGGCTGTTGCAGCAAGCAGAACAGGATTTAGGAATAGCCCTGTGTGAGTACTCTTTGTACTTTGTACTTTGTGTCAACAGCTGAACAAGTATGCTTCTCTAATGTTCATGTTTGAGACTGACTCTCTCAGTGTGTATGTGAGTGTGTGTGTGTGTGTGTGTGTATGTGTGTGTGTGTGAGTGTGAGTGTGAGTGTGAGTGTGTGTGTGTGTGTGTGTGTGTGTGTGTGTGTGTGTGTGTCCCCTCTACCTTCAGGATTGCTGCCTCCTTTGTGGCTTGCATCAGTTGCTGCTCCAGTTCAGCAATCTTCTCTCCAGCATCTTTTTCATACTCCTGGAGCCTGTCACTCAGCTGTCACACAAGCACAAATGATTCAGTACTGTATGTCTGTTTGTGGGTGTGCATTTGTGGGTATGTGTGTCTGCATGCATGTCCAGATGTTTTGTACATCTTTGTGGCTTGTTCGTGTATTAATTTGTACTTTGGGTCGATATACTTAATAGTATTAAATGAGTGTCTATGTGTGTGTGTGTGTGTATACCAATGTTTGTGTGTATGTGTGTGTGTGCGACTGATTGTGTGTATGTGCCTGTGTGTGTGTGTGTGTGTGTGTGTGTGTGTGTGCGTATACCAATGATTGTGTGTATGTGTGTGTGTGTGCCACTGATTGTGTGTGTGTGCCACTGATTGTGTGTATGTGCCTGTGTGTGTGTGTGTGTGCGTGTGTGTGTGTGTGTTCCACCTGTTGGTTGTGGTTCTGTAGCTCCTCCACGTGGTCCAGTATTGGTCCCCTGTTCTCGGCATCCTCCAGCATGGCCCCCACGTCAAACACATTGTCCAGGTAGGCCTGGATCTGCACCTGCAGCTTCTCACTCTCTGTGCTCTTCAACTCCTAATCAACACACACACACACACACACACACACACACACACACACACACACACAGATGCACGCATGCACACACACACACACCAAACACAAAATGAGACAAGCTGACATATGCACAACATTCTAACATTCTACAGACTACACTTTAAGACTGACATGTCTCTCCAAACAGTGCAGATGTGCTGTGTCTGGTCAGTGTGCAAGGGCAGTGGCTATCCTCTCACCTCCAGGTAGGAGTCCAGGCCGTGCTGCGTGAACTCATACTGCAGGTGCACCCTGAAGTTCATGTTCTCCACAGAGTGCACCACGATGTTAATGAACTGCATGCAGGCCACCTAGACATGGAGAGAGATAAGAGAGGGAGACAGAACATTGACAATAAGAACTAGGCTACCAGGCAATTTATCGGTTTACTGGGAAACCACCATGCAATTATTATTTGTGTGTGTGTGTGTGTGTGTGTGTGTGTGTGTGTGTGTGTGTGTGTGTGTGTGTGTGTGTGTGTGTGTGTGTTGATATGCTGCATTACCATGAAGTCAATGTTACTGTCGTCATTTCTGAAGTATTCCATCAGTTTCTCAAATCGATTTCTCTCCCCACACACCTGAGGAACGGATAGATAAAATAGGTAAGAGAATGAGAGAGAGAGAGAGAGAGAGAGAGAGAGAGAGAGAGAGTGGAATGACAAAGAGAAGAGAACAAGACAAGCCAGAGAATGAGCGTGAGAACTGGTAAAGTACTGATAACAGATGAAAGATAGATGTTGCACAATATATTCTGTGGAAGAAATCAATTTAGAGTTAAACTGCCATGAGACCTTGCAATCATGAGAAATCTAATATTTACATTGTACAGGTTGTGAGGGAGCAAAGTGCTATTATATTTTTCTTGTTGTAAACAAGATAAGTGAGAGATGATGCATATTATAATAACAGTAGCATATTAGCATTAGCATTCCTATTATATATTTTTTTTCTTCCTTTAAAGTTGAACAAAGAGAAACTCAAGACTTTGTATGTGCATTTGTGTAAACAAATGTCTACAACTGTTTGTGGGATGTGCGTGACACTTCTCTCACCTCCTTGAAGTTGTCGAACGCTGAAATGATGATGTCATGCCCTCCTCTCACCAGACACACAGCAGCCAGCAGCTCCAGCACCAGAGCTTTAGTTCTGCAGGAAGGAGTTATGAAATCATGAAATTACACACACACACACACACACACACACACACACACACACACACACACACACTGTTTTGACACACTGGTGTCCACTGACCTGGGGTTCTTGCTGTTGAGGCTGAGTGTGATCTCATTTACACAGCGAGGGTGCGTCATCACCAGATTGAATCCAGACTACAGGAGAGACACAGAGCACCCCTCAGAACACATCAGGAGAGACACAGAGCACCCCTTAGAACACACAGAGCACCCCTTAGAACACACATCAGGAGAGACACAGAGCACCCCTCAGAACACACAGAGCACCCCTTAGAACACACATCTGGGCATTGATGTACCAACACAGCTAACATCTACGCACACATCTGTAGGAATATGCATGAGTGATGAGGATTGTAGCAGAGGAAGAGAGAGGTCACCCCACCCGGCCTTGAAATTGGGTCTCTGGGTACTAAACCTGCAACTTGACCGCAACGCCAAAGAGTCAGACTTGTATACTCAACTGTAGTGATGGCACTCCGTCACACTGCCCTCCTCTTTAAGATGCACGCCCATGCCTTTCACACATTCACAGACTAGAGTTTCACATCCACCGGCTGTGTGTGTATAACCTTGTGGGCTGTGTGTGTGTGTGTGTGTGTGTGTGTGTGTGTGTGTGTGTGTGTGTGTGTGTGTGTGTGTGTGTGTGTGTGTGTTTACCTGGTAGTTCATGATTGCACGGAGACACATGATACAGACATGGACATCCTCCCTCTGTGTGGCCAGACGAGAAATCTTCACCGTCTTCCTGCTATTGGTCAGCGAACTCAGTCTGACAGAGAGAGTGAGAGACAGACAAAGAGTTTGATAGGTAATTAATTATCGCCTATTTGTCATTTTAAAACGGTAAAATTAGACTGTGTCCAGGGTACCTCTGTGTGCTGTGGCCGCATCACTGTCCTATGAGTATGCATAAACTATGACTGAATTGTGTTTGATTTAAGGCTACAGTTGGATGAGTGGTTAGGCTGTGATTAGCTTAACTGGCAGTGCTGAGGCTGTGATTGGTTAGACTGGCACTGCTGAGACTGTGATTGGTTAGACTGGTACTGCTGAGGCTGTGATTGGCTGCTGAGGTGACTCACTGGGCACTGACGCGTATGGTGAGGGCACGGGCAGCGCGGGTCATGCCATGCGTGGTGGAGTTGCCAGAGCTCTTGGCCAGATCCTCCACCGAGCGATCCACCGATCGCGTCCTCTCGGACCCGGAGCCACCGTTCTCTAAAGCCTCCATATCACACCTGACAGACACACACACACACACACACACACACACGGTACAGTCATTAAAATATCTAATCTTGAGAGTATGACATTTACTTGTAATTAGCAAAAGTAAACAAGTCCTTATATGTCAGTTTTATGAAAATGCATATAGCAACATCCTTATATACGCACATGCAATGCTGACACACACACACACATACACACACACGCATAGCAAAGGCAGAAGAGACTTACGGCATGTCACACTGGGCAAAGGACAAGAAGTCTACCAGTACATCAAGGCCATGATTTTCTTCACTGAGAAACTCTTGAGCCCACCTGTGGAGACACACATCAAACGCCTACAATAAACAAACAAACAAACAAACAGACGGCCACTAAGGGGGCCGAGGTTTTGAGCGGAAGCCGAGCAGGACACTTACCCGATGTGATTGGTGCGCAGGGAGATCTCCAGCTCTCTCAGAACCTGAGTGGACTCCTGGACCCGCTTCTTAAACTGGAGCACAAGACATAATGGAAATGAATGCTGATTACTAAGCTTGACTAAAAAGGTTGAAAGCCCCCGTGAGAGCAACTACATTGGACCTACCCGAAAGACCTATTTAAGCCACTTGTTCACAATGTTCCCTTTTAAATTGCCACTCTATTAAATTGCTCATTTATAATGCAACAGCTAGCTCATCTTGACGAGCTCCCATGCAGTGGGCTTAGTGACCCTGGCAATAAATAGCACACTGAAAGCGTAAAATCGGCAGTGAAATGGGTCTTGTATGCCCATTTTTAGAAGAGAACGTGACACTGACACAGACCTCAGGCCAGATGCCCATCAGGGACACATATAGAGGAAGTGTCCTGCACACTGCATAGGCTCTGACCTTACCGGCTCACACTTCACATGTGAAGTGGATGTGCATTGTTTCACCTGTGTGGGTTCAGGTCAGCCCATGATGTCAAGCTTGTGATATTAGGTGACCGTAAGCTAGCAAAGCTCATCAGCTGTTTTACAGTTGAATATGTATACACTTGATGTTTTTCAAAGATCCCTTTCCTAAGCCCTTATGTTTTTGAACAGATATATTCAAAGTACATAATTATCTCTCCACTGAACTAAACCCCACAATCTCCTACCACACTGCTCAGAGTGTGCTTCAGGTCACTGGGATGGACTACACATCTAAGCAGCTGGATAGCTGCATGGCTTCAAATGAGGAGTCTCAGAACACAGAACTTAAAAAAGATTCAAGACAAGTAGATAGTAGACAACAAGAGAGGACGCCACACGTGGACTCACCACTGCTTACTGTACATGTCGCTCAGCAAAACTCAGAGTTGAAGCAAAGAAAAGGGAAAAGAAAGAGTCAAAGGGTAGGAGATAAGTTTCAGTAAGGCCAGCGAAAATGAAAACGGAAGAATATACGTAACTAGGGGGCGTCCCAGCCTCCAGCATATGGAACAACAGTGGGAGGAGTGGGATGAGAAAGGGAAGCGTGAAGAGGGGAAGAGAGGAGAGAGAGAGAGAGAGAGAGAGAGAGAGAGAGAGTTGGACTCACTCTCCGGGCCACTCCGCCCTGGTCCTGGTAGAAGGCTCGGATCTTGTTCAGGTAGGCTGAGGGAGGGTTCTTCACCTGAAAGCGCTCCTGTGGGGGTGGGGGGTGAGATAGGACGGAAGGAGGGATTAGGTGAAGGTGTGGTTGAGGAACAACTGATGCAGTGAAGGAAACGTGTGGTGTAAGGTTGGTTTCTGTGTGACTTCACTCCTTTAGACAGACTCTTGCTGTGGTTGTAGCCTTTTTGCGGTTGTACATGCAGATGCTCCTCGAAACATGGTCAGAGAGTCGTCATGGAGACAAAAATATTGACACAGGAAGCGAGCGGCTACCGCAGTTCTGGTTTCCGCTCATCGCATCGGGCGCCTCCCACCAACTATGGTGACTGTTGCACGCTTACATCACGCTGACATCAGCCTGCATCAGCCCATGCAGGCGTGTAGGTGACAGTCAGGGTGTCAGGACAGCCAGGCATGAGGGTGCAGAGTCAAACATGGGGCTCTTGAGGGATGTTTCTCATGCGTTGTGAGACTGGTGGATGGTTGGGATGTGAGATGTGATGTGTGTGATATGTGTGTGTGTGTGTGTGTGTGAGAAAGAGAGAAAGAGAGAGGGAGAGGGAGAGAAGAGAGAGAGAGAGAGAGAGAGAGTAAGAGAGACAGAATAAGAGAAAGGGGTTTTAGGTGAAGTTGGTGTGGGGGTAAATATGTAAGGCGTGTCTGGGTGTGTGAATATGTGTGAGGTATCTATGTATGTATTTGTATGTGAATGTGTGTGTGTGTGGAGGCGTGCTTGTGTGTGAATATGCGCAAGTGTATGTAGCCTATAGGACAATGGGTAGAGAGTAGGTGAAAGACAGTTGGGGTGGGTGTGTTCATGTGTGACTCTGAAGAGTGAAGAAATTTGCTCTGCCAGTGACAAACCAATTCTGCATGAATTGCAGCCCAAATATCCAGTAGCTACTTCTATTGAAAGTAATGATAAAAGCTTTACTGCTTGTTCTGTACTGTCTGTCAGCTAACCAAAGCCTCTGTAATGGCGGTTTTATAGTTTTATGACTGTCATGTCATGTAACTGTGCACGTAATTTCAGTCAGCCTCTATAAAGTGCTTGGTCATCTGCACACCACATGCATGTGACATTAACAAGGAGAAAATAATGGAGAAAAGATTGATCACAACCCTTTGCTGAACCCTCTGGTGTGTTTCTCAAACAATTTTTATTCCTCTTCTGAACAGAGGTCTCTGTGGAGACAAGTCTGACAGCAGCTTTTGCACAGATGGCTGTTTCTCTTTTACACCAGTGGTTTTTATGACCAGTTTCTCCCTCACACACACGTCTGAGAAAGCTACATCTTCAGCCAAGCTGCTTCTCTGTGTACTTTATAGACTTCTGCTAGCCCTACTGTGAGGAAAACGGCCTTTCTCTAGGGAGGATGGCAAGGGCAGTGCTAACCTGGATTCGTCTAATCACTTGGCTGATTGATTGTCTTTGACATGATGCTACTGTCAGCATGGACAATAAAAAGAAGTAATCACCCTGACCACTATATGACAATGTGAGGTGGTGGTTTCTAGGGCCATCTGCAGTCTAACCCCACACTCACCAAACATTCACAGACTGATCAGTCAAAAGAGCGAACCCATCTTGACATTCTACCGTGTAGGCCATGGGCCAAACATATCTACTGTTGGACTATCATGGATGTGGATGATCTGACCAAAAATGAACTAATCTGATCCCAGACCAACTGCTAGGGGTTTGGGCTTGTATAGCCCAGCTCTAGGAACATAGAGACGTGCACTGTACCTGATCGCACACCAGCTCCCACTTCTTCTCGCTGTCGTACTGACTAAGTAGCTTCATCTTGTCTGGCGGCAGGTTCATGGAGCTCTGTGGACAGAAGACACATTCACATCAGCTGGTCATCATATGGTCGCCATATTACAAACCACACGCTCTAAAAGATACAGTGAAAGACTGTATACAAACATTTCAATTTCATTTTGGTTAATTCATTTTAGCATATTGTCTTGTCCAATGTGAAGGAAGATGTAAACCAGGGCATGATGACACCACTTCAACAGAAGCACAATCATGTGCACAAAGGGTGGTCTGTCATATTGTATGTGTGTCATGACCCATGACAATAGAATGTGAAAATGATTGTGAACAGCAGAAGGCTGTCACGTGTGGATGTGAAGATGGATGGATGGGGACAGGGAGGTTGGGACACTTGGCTCTGTTGCCATGGCACCCTTATTGAACCGCTAACAGTCACTGACAATTCTCTGTCTCACATGTTCTCTCTATCTCTCTCTGGAAAATACAGATGTGTAACACACAACATTTACAAAAAACGCCACCGAAATAAGAAAATGATTTTCAATAATCAGTTGTTAAAAATCAACCATTTTATGTAAACAAACTTCAGTATCTGCTTCAACAGCAATAACAGTGTTTGACATGATGATAATGTCAAGGAAAAACAGCTCATCCGTAGACTATGTACTTAGACAACCTTGCCATAAGTGTTATACTATAAACACATTTGTTTACCACAGTCTCTGGGGCATTTGGGTGTGAAAAGCTGATGAAGGACATGTACTGTAGGCTATCTGAAAATGCCTGTTTCTGAAGAACCATTACACAACGCCATCCTCTGCAGTACTTACTACAAGACACTGCAGTTCGTGCCTGGATTTCCTTTCATACATACAGGATACTGTATACCCCCAGTCCCTCTTCATTCAAATTCATTTACAAGATGAACTATTTATGAAGACAGTATGCGCTTCTATAGATGTACTGCAGATATGAACACGAGCGACAATACTATGGCCACAGAATAAGGCTACAGCTTCCCTGTGGTAACAAATGCAGATTAAAGTGCAATGGGCGTCCAACTCTTCAGATGGGTGAGTGCACAGAGAAATGGCGGCAGCACTGGGCGTGTTGTTTTCAGGTCTGTCTGTGGTTTCCTGTCAGGCCCTTGAGCAGAAACAGAGCGCAAGGGAGGGAGAGCAAGACACAGGGGTGGGGCAGGGTAGGCAAATGTGGGGGAAGTAGCCTACATGAATCTTGAATTTCCCCTGGGGATCAATAAAGTATCTATCTATCTATCTCTATCTACAGAACGGGAGACAGAACAAACAGCCAGCTGCCCACTACTTCTGGTATAAGACAGTGATGGCATTGTCCACCTACGGACACCAGCCCACTGGAACTGTATCCCTGTAAACTAACCTTCATGTTTCAAGTTTCACATTCATGTGACTTATTGTGATGCGTCCACACCCTCTTCATAACACATCTAAAACCGTGAAACACCTGAAATTAAAATGGGATAGCCGGTGATAAAACTACAACTATATGTTTATTATAACTACTTAACTAACTATAATTGACCTCATGTCCACAAGACCACGGAAATTGCACCATCTTGTATGTGCTAATGTTCTTTGAACTCCGCTTTTATCCTCACAATCTTGACAGTGACGACATCAATCAAGAGCAGATTGTAACGGCTCAAACTGGCTCACTCCTCACTTAGTGAAAAGACACAGCACACACGTCAGATAACACTAATCATGAGAGATGGAGAGAGCCAAAGAGAGATGGAGAAAGAGAGAGACATCCTTCTCTTCTCTGTGTAGTTTAGATAGTGTTGAGGGGAAGTTAAAGCTCTAGATTTCTTCATAGAGTGCGTGACTTGCTGGCCTCCAACCCGACAATCACACGCTCATTCAAATGCATCCTAACCCCCCCCCCCAGTTGCACAAATGCTGTATGCCCACTGATGCTTTGGTGACAGGAGAGCTGGGGAGGACGAAGAAAGGAGAACAGAGGTCACTTCCTCAGAGCGAGTTGCCACTGCTGGGTGTGTAAGGACGGAAATGCATCTGTGCGTTTGAGCTGTCAAAATGAATGTCTGCCATGGTCATATGAAAGCCACACACTCACTCTCTCTCTCTCTCTCTCTCTCACACGCACATACACACACACACACACACACACACACACACACACACACGCACATTCACACGCACACACACACACATTTGCTTTTTGAATTTATTCATTTAGCATATGCTTTTATCCAAAGCGTCTTACATGTTAATTATATTACAAGGGCCCTGGAGCAATTTGGGGTGTCTTACTCAAGGGCAAGCCGTTGGAAGCTGAGTACTGAACCTACAACTTTGCAGCCTTCTGCATGCTAGCCCAGCTCCTTAGTCACTGCATTACACACACACACACAAGACATAAACAGGAATTCATTTAAAGCCCAACATTTCAGTCAGCTCTTGCACTACCTTGACTGACCCTGTGACACAGAGGCTGGCTGACAGTAACAACAAAGAGCGAGAGAGCGAGAGAGAGAGAGAGAGAGAGAGAGAGAGAGAGAGAGAGAGAGAGAGAGCTACCATAAACTAACCACACCAAGAAGAGGGGTTTGTGGGATTAGTGTGTTGAGATCCCCGAATATTGACAAGAGATCTAACATTGATAAGTTTACCTCAGAAGTTGGTTAAGCTTTTCTGGGGCCTACCCCAGCATGATGCACTCTCAACTTAATCAAGTCAATCCCTCCTCCCCAGAGCATCAGAGTGTGTACATTTGTGTTTGCTTATGTTTCCACTTAGTATCTACAGCATATCTGTGCATGAATGATGGCTCTATATTGCCATTGTCCATGACATTGCAGGTACATGCATGCTGAAACCCCCATGTGAGTGTGAGTGTTTGTCTGTCCACTTGTGGCAGGACTGTGTGTGTTTATGTGCCCGACTGGAACTTACCAGCACCACGTTGAATCTCTCCTCGAGCTCATCGTCAGGAGGTATGGGCAGTTTCGGGGGGGCAGCCGCTTTCTTCCTCACGGTGGCAGTGGGGGTAACCCCGGTAACCACGGCGAGGCCACTGGTGGAGCTCCGAGTCTCCGGGCCATCGGCTTGCTCCAGGCCACCCGCAGCGTTACCCATAACCACCCTCAACAGGAAATCCAGGAAGGACACTTGATCCAACAACCAAATGAAGAAATTCTACTGTATAGCTGAGACTGAACTCCTGCTGAGAATAAGGGTCACTCTGGAGTTTTTTTGTTCAATCAGCTGAGAAAAACAATCCGAGAAGAACGGAGAAGACAATCCTACCCTGCACAGCTCCTAATCCCAAACTGAGTCTGAAGTGATCCTCCGTTTAAATAATAGGTTAGGTTAGATTAGGTTAGCCTTGGCTTTGAACCTGTAATACCAATGATAATAAAGTTGTCTGATGGATGGATAGTTCTGAAAGGTCCTTCAGTGTCTTCAAAGTGGGAACTATCGCAAATGGTACAACTGTAAGTCATAGGGGTTCCAAACAACCACTACTGAGTAAAGTTCTCCATTTAAAAATGGAGCAAAAGTCCTTGCTGATGTCAACTGTCACCCAAGTCCGATATCTTCACTTCTTAAAATCTGAAAAGCCAGCGAACAACCGTGTTGAAAAATCCAGTCAACTCTAGCTCCAGTGCATGAAATGGTAACTCCTGCGCTATTGTCTTCCTGATCCTTAGCTGAAGACCACCAGTTCATTACAATCTCCATGTAGAGCCAGCATCGCTTTCTGCCTGTGCCTCATGCCTTCTCGAGAGACAGCGTGGTCGGGACAGCATCTTTCCCCAAGTTAGAACAACCTCAGCACTCTCCTTCTTTGTACCTCTGTATCTCCTTCTTCATCAACCGTCCAGCAGACAAATAAACTACGCCCAGATACCTAAAGGCAGGGAAGGGCGTCTCCACACACACACACGTTAGGTTGACTGCAGCGGTGAGAGTGTCAGGGAGGGGAGAGGAACAGTTTCAACTTGGTGTGCAACGCAGCATCGAACACCACAAAAGCAGAAGTACTGACTTCCTGTATGAAAGAGGCCTAAACGGAAGGCGAGGCAAGTGGGTTGATAGAGAGAGAGAGAAGGAGAGAGAGAGAGAGAGATGGTTACAGGTTACCGTAAAGACACAAGATAGAGGGGTGGCTGAGAATAGCACTCACAGGTCAAATTTAAAATAGCGAGATGCTATGAAGGTTCGAGGCGCAGGGTATGAATGAGAGTGCTGGTTCACACCGAGTGGGAGCGCATGATGCAACAGACCAGCATGGTCTACTGAAAGGGCAGGTGTAAGAGAGCATTTAGAAATCTCAACACCATTGGTCAGGTAGAGGGACACTGGTGATAATATGTATGCTTCCTCTACAGTATATTTAATGACTAAAAACAAGAAGTGGGCTGTTTAATAATCAAGTGAGTGTAAATGAAGAGAAATGAAGGATGTTTTTTTTGTTTTGGAAAATGGGCTTTCAGTCCCAGATTTGTGATATCAGGGATACATTTATTCCAGCCTCAGTTACCCAAATGTAATATCTGTGTTAATTCACCCACTTCTATACTTCACATTTGGCAATATGTTCACTCAATAGGTTCCAGTTACATTAAATACATTCCTCTCAACAAATAAATAATGTAAGTACACTTGATAGGATGAAGACATCGATGTAGAACTTTTTTTTGGAGGGGGGGGGGTGTATTCCTTAAGTTCATCTGGTAACATATGTGTTTTTATTGTCTATGATTATGTGCCTATCTACAGTGGGTCAGATTACTTTGAAATGTAATCTGTTATCCGCGAGTACAGACTACACACCAATTTTGTAATCAGTAACGCAATCCATTGGATTACAAAAATAATGTAACGTAATCTGAATAATTTTTAATTAATTTTTACTAAAAAATTAAATACATTAAATAAAAAATGTTCCACCAATATTCCTTTTCTTTTTCACTTTAAAGCAACATAATGTACGATTTTTTACCTTAAAATAATGGTGTCAAGCTCATTATGATGCTACACTGATTTAAAATACATACGGAGAACAGCATGTCTGACATTCCCAATGTCATATATTGCATTATGTAATGTTATTCTCACGGGTAGGAGCATGGCCCTTTTTGTGTGTTTCAGACAAATTGATAGAGTCAAAAATGTATATAAAAAAGGCCCAAGACCCTTGACACTATGTGTGTTTGTGAGTCTGTGATGCAGGTGCTGATGCAGGAGGTGCAAAATGGCCTACCTGATAGGTAAAATAATGGCATTGTGTCATCTACATTCGATGTCCATTCACTCCAAATTGGGTCTATTTTAATTTTCCAACTATTAACTACACTGTATATTGACTGCATGATATAAAGCTATGTTATATATCGAAAGGCATAATCAAAATGTATTCAAGTAATCTTTGAAAATGTAACTATAATCTGATTTAATTTTTTTAATGTAATCTGGTCTGATTATAGTGACTTGGTTTTTGTAATCTGATTACATAATCCTATTACTTGTAATCAGTTACTACCCAAGCCTGCCTATAGCTTCCCTGTGTGGAATCAGGTAATCTATCTTATCTTAATATCTGAGGCTGGATCAGCAACACCTCGACTGGAGAAGGAGGGGAAACCGAGAAAAGTCCTGACACCTAACTTGGAAACAAAAGACAGACTCTGCTCTTCAGTGACTATGTTTACATGGACATTAATATTACGACTATTGACCTTATTCAGAATGAGACAAGATTGTGATTATGTTGTTTACATGCGTTGTTGATAGAATATCAACCATATGTCTTAATTCAATCAATTCAATCAATCAGTCAATTAGGCCTATTGCTTATTCTGACTATCACATAATTTGGATTAAGGCCATCAGATTTTTTTTTCAGGTGTTATTTTTTTATTGTGTATTTTTTATGTTCATTCATGATTTTGTACCCATTTGTATCTCTTGTCTATACATTCTGTTGTTCTAGGTTTAGAATTGAATGGAGGACTTTGAAAACACATCTGCTTACTTCTAGTGATGTGACTCTTTGTCTGTCGATACATGGTAGATACTAGGTGTGAAGGAATTGGGGGCTTTCACAATTTCCCATTGTCGAGCATGGCTGCTAACATTTGGCCAGCTGCCAGGCGGGGTCCTCGTGATTAACGACCGTCTAGGAGGATCAGCCCTTCTGACCTAAACATCTACTCCATATTCATAGAGATTGTGCTCTCCTTTGTTTGTATCATGTTCTCAGTACTGGAGCATTGAAGGTTTGAACTGCATGCCCACTGATTTTATATCAAGGCCCTAGATTTGGTACAAAGTATGAAATAAGTGATATTGAGAGACATTATACCCACATGGCATCAATATTTTGTCTGCAAATATAATGCTTCTCCATAACAAGGTCTTCACAAAAAATGCACATGAAGATAGACAAAACGGTGTGAATGCATTTTTTGGTTATTTAGGACTAAAATGGCATGTGTGGTTTAGCTTAGCCTGGTTAACACCAGACCACGTCTCAAATCTCAATTGAGATTGAGAGTGGGTCTGGACTTTTGATCAAGAAACTATACAGGCAATTGGACGACAGTGACATCTAGAGGACTAATTAAAACATTAGTTAGGCTATCATAAAAAAGTTGCATTGTTTGCATGATAAAATAAAGTAGCCTACCGGTAATCCCCAACAATGTAACTCTAATCTGATTACACATTTTTTATAGTAATCTGGGTTGATTATAGTTACTTGATTTTTGTAATGTGATTACGTAATCCAGATTACATGTAGGCCATTAGCCTACTACCCAACACTGCTTACGACTTCCTTCGCATCTCTGCTGTAATCCAGTTGAGAGTGGTATTTTCCCCAAATGTCCTAGCAAACTAATTTGTTTGTTTGACTAACTCACCTGGTTGTTTTGCTACTTTGTTTGGATAAAGCATTATTATGATCTCATGCAGGATGTCTACGTTTATTTTTACATAGCTAGATTGTAATGAAGCATACGATTAGTCACTTGGATATCATGGGCGTATTCAAAACAAGTT
This sequence comes from Alosa alosa, assembly GCF_017589495.1. NCBI lineage: Eukaryota > Metazoa > Chordata > Actinopteri > Clupeiformes > Clupeidae > Alosa > Alosa alosa. The sequence continues at coordinate 21,543,086 of NC_063194.1, forward strand.
TATAAAACCCCCAATTACTTTTTCTCAATCAGGGGCTGTATAGAAAATCAACAAGTATGCCATTTAAACCTTAAACGGTTCAGTCTGCCCTACAAAGTTTGGGCTGGCTATGAATAATAATTTTCAATACTTGGAAAGCCAATACGTTGCTTCCCAGATATTTTTTCAGGTTGTAATACTAAATACATATGAAGGGAAAGAAATGTGAAGACAAAGGATTTTAGAAATATTTTACAGGCCTTGGTTTTGGAACCCATTCATGACAAAATCATATGATGCAGCAACAACATCTGATTTGATAGAAGGAATGAATGACACAATGTCAGTGGAGACACATGTTTCCACAATTCCCGCCAGTTTATGGTAGGCCACTGTTTAAAGGACTGTGGTGAATGAGAAGGTACCTCGAGAGGGTAGCCTAGGATAATTTCCATGGACGCACTAATTGTTCAGGTCTTGCAGGCCTCCCTTGAGCGCTCCTTGAGCTCACTCCAAGTTGATCTGAAGAGTGGCGGCCCTGACACATGTTTCTCGATTAACCACTAGCTTGAGTGAACCCAGATGAATCTGTTAGCAAATGTTAATTTGCTCTTTAGGTCCACATACAAATTTGCAAACAGGTTCGTCTGGGTTAGCCAAGGTGTCATTTTAGCTAAATCGTATTTTGTGTGGCGCACAAACAAAACAGTGGTTTTCCTATCTGGCCCAGTTGGTACGGAAGTTGGTACGGACTGAAGATCCGAGACTCGTCAGCAGAGGGCATCGTTTCTCCTTTAGTGGCTGTCAACATAGCATCCCGTGATGCCTTTAAGTGCAACAATATGACGGAACCAAGCGCGTCGCCTGAAGATCCCTGGAGCAAAGTAAGTGAAAGTTCTATTAATTTGGAAAAACTTTGTCGCTTCAAAAGTGCCAAAAAGAGGTAATGGTATACTGTTGCAGAAGTGGTACACCGATGTTTCTTGGAGGCTGATAACGGCATTGATGTTATTCATTTATGTTACGTTAGCTTAGACAGCTAGCTAACATTAGCTGATAGCTGATAACTTGTTAGCTAATTTCGGTAGCTAGCTAGCTTCTAGCATATATCTAGCTACCAAAAATCACTGGCATTTAAAGAGCAGCTTCAGATTCGAGCTTTCTGTTATAAATACGTTGTTGTGGTAGCTGCGTACACGATGTTGTGAAAGTGTAATGCTCTGATACTTTAACAGTATGCACGGACCATTTATAAATTACATAGAGCAAGACAGACAGTTGACAGTAAGTTAACGTTATTATCTGTCAGCAACTTTCTTGTTGTTAAACATTTGGTAGCTAACATTAGCTGTTAATTGAGTTAGTCAGCTAAATAAGGTGGCTTCAGATAACAACATAGGTTCACATTTGCTTGCTGTGGTCTCGTCAGTTATTGTTCACATTCTCGATGATTAACTACGTCCCTATAAACAAACGAAATGTTTTGTACTTTGGGTAACGTTAATATTATGGCCTCAGTGACATCTATTAACATTAGACTTCCTTTTAAGCGGGGGTGTAACGGTGATGTGTTATTTGTATGATCTCTCTCTCTCTCGCTCTCTCACGCACACGCACACAGAGAGCGAGAGAGAGATGCCAGCTTTTGTTATTCAGCCCATTGTGCTCAACCCACTTTTTGAGCTGGTTCTTCTCTTTTCTTCCATCTACACCTTCACTCGCCATGTCCAACCAGACTGACAGCACCTTCAGTGACGGCGGCTTTGAGCACAGTGAGTACACTGATGACAATAGAAAAGAAATGCTGAAGATATGCCTTTCAGAAAAAAAACAGACCTAAAGAACAGCAAAAATAATACATATCTGTGAAGATCATTTACTGATACTGAAGGGAAGTGAAGAAAAGTACTTTTATCAGTATGGGTCAAGTGGAGAAACCTCAACACATTATTTCAGCCTATTGGACTTTATCATCATCATCATCATCATCATTGTAGGCAGGTGTATTTGATGTGCTGAAAGTTAGTGATTGGAAGCATAAGTACGTATGTTCTAACTTGACTGAGCTCTTCTGACTGATGTGTTCTACCAACAGGCTTCCTGGCAGACTGCGCGCGGAAAGGGGCAGGGGTTTCCAGGGCCAACAGCATTGGCTCCACAAGCGCCTCGTCTGTGCCCAACACAGGTGAGACTTCAGAAGTAAACTGCAAAGAAATGTGCTGAAATGCAGACGATACGTACTTTCAGTGATTGTGATGTTTAGTTTTCATTTTTACTGCTACCATTTGTTTAAAATTGATTGTGAATATTAATTTGAATATAGAACTGTGAAATATTATAATTGTTTAATTATCACTGGTATGGTTTATCGGTAAGTAATGGTCTAGTATTGATCCTATAATAATTTGATGAGATGGTCTTTCAGTTACATTAATTACATTAACTGACTGCCTGAATGTCCTTGTTTTCCTGCCAGACGATGAAGACAGTGACTACAGACATGAGACGTCCTACAAGGACTCTTACAAAGTGAGACGGAGACAAGCCCACACGCAGGCTGAACAGAAACGGAGGGATGCCATAAGGGTGTGTGAGCGACAGAAACACTGTTTAGGGAAGAGAAATGGGTCACAATGTGAGAATGATAGATCCTAGGACTGTGCTTTAGAGGGTAGGGAGAGTGGGCGGAACAAAAGAAGAGAAACTAGGCCAGGGGTTGGATAAGACACAGTATACAGGTCCTGCTGTGTGGCCAATCATTTATCGAAGTTGCAGTCAGATCGGGTTGTAAAATACACTTAAGTTGTTCTTCAGTTGATCATTGATCACATTCATGATTACAGTTGCATCAGGTTAGAAGTGGTGTAATTTTGAAAATCTTATTACAACCTGAAAAATTATGCGCAATTAAACCATAAGTGTGATTGGCAGTAGGTCTATAATCATTGATGGTGATCAAATCATGACTCATTTGGATAAGTCAAAACAGATTTGGATGCAAAGTCAGAGCTTTAAGATGGGGATCATATTAGCAAGCGGCAAGTTTCCTATTGTTCTCTATGGTTCGGCAGCTGAACGGTGGCAACGCTGGCGTAACGCTAGCGTTGAAAAAGCTGAGCGTTGAACTTGGTTCAACTTTCAGAGCGTAACGTGAGCGTATTCAATTGACAACCCGTTTATGTTGCTTAGGAACGAGATAAAACTTATTATGGTCTGAGCGTTGCGTTACGTTTGCTGCTGGCTGATGTGATCCTCGCCAAAAGGTACTTTTAGAGCCAAGATTTTTCAAATTTGCCCATGTTTTAAAAAATCATTTTGGTTAAAGTATTGCTGGTATGAGCTTGTTTCTTTGATAAGTTGTACGATACGCCTAAGCGCCCTACTGATTGAGAGAGCAATTAGGCTTGGGGTTTGTTTTGGGTGAAAAGTAAACATCAGAAAGAAAAGAAAAGAAAGAAAAAAATCTTCCTCTGTCTGTATGAGCACAACTGACTTTCTGCGTGTGTGTCAGAAAGGGTATGATGATCTGCAGGCCATAGTGCCCACCTGCCAGCAGCAGTCGGAGTTTGCCATGGCCACACAGAAGATCAGCAAAGTTACCGTGCTGCAGAAGAGTGAGTCACGCCAAACTCTTCATGAAATCTCACTCATAAAGACACAAGCATATGCAAGCCATTGCAGTCTATTTAAATTCTTATGTTTCTAATGGCCTTTTACTATTCACAGTACTGCTTCAAGCATGAAGGTGCTTGAGGTGCTTGTCTGTGCCTACCTCAGCATATTAGTGCCATCAATGCTGCATGTGTTGTGTTGTCCGTTTGGTTTTCTGCAGCCATAGACTACATTCAGTTCCTGCATAAAGAAAAGAAGAAGCAGGAGGATGAAGTGTCCACACTGAGGAAGGAAGTGATGGCCCTGAAGATTATGAAAACGTGAGTTCAGGAAAGGGGCAGGTGGGGTGGGGTAAGAGGAATAGTGAGGCTAGGGAAGGGCAACAGATGGATCAGAGAGGGGTGGGCCATTTGGGGAAGATATTGACCCTTTCAACAAGGTAAACAAAAACAATGCTTGAACGTTCTATTTGGGCCCCAATCTACTTCCTCTGCATTAAAATAACATATGGAATGTTAAAAAGGAAGTCTTGTGGGGCCAACTATGATGCTGATAATGGAACTCTCTTGAAAGGGTCCATTGAATTGCAATATTGCAATTTCATTTGCAATATCATTTTTGAAAGTTTTTAGTTCAATATTCACCATGATGCATTTAGAACATGCCCACTTGTGACTGATACATCACCAGAGCCACCATTTGTTTGTGGAACAAGAGGAGCTTCAGGGAAATTGGACAATTTGATGGTTTTTATATTATTATGATTGACAGACCGGAAAGGTCCATTCATTGGTTCCTAATTGTATTTGCCTAGGAGTATGACACTTCTGATTGGCAGCATGACTGTCTGTCACACAAGGAAGACACAAATAAAAACAAAACATTTTCATTTAGGAACTATGAGCACATAGTGAAGGCCCATCAGAACAACCCACAGCAGGGCAACGAGCAGGTGTCAGACCAGGTGAAGTTCAGCGTGTTCCAGAGCATCATGGACTCGCTGTTCCAGAGTTTCAGCGCCTCAGTGTCCTTCAGCAGCTTCGAGGAGCTGTCGGCCTGCGTCTTCAGGTGGATTGAGGAGCACTGCAAGCCCCAGGTAGGCTAACACATACACAGAGCAGGACTGTGTGTGGTCGAACACCTAATCCAGCAGGTTGTGCAAGATGCCAACATGGTCACACATTTGATATTTAGGGCACACACAAACAAAAGATGATGTAAAATCTAGTCTGTATATCAAAGTGTCTGATGAACATATAAATACATATTAGTGCTGTGCATATGGGTTCCATTTACACATTTTATAATGACTATTTATACCTGAGTTTATGTACCTGGGGCCGTATTCAGAAATAATTTTAAGGCTAAAAGTAGCTCCTAACTGGCGAATTTAGGAGCAATTCTTAAAAATAATGGGCGTGTCACTCCTAACTTTAGGACTTTAGAATTTTTTTTCACTTAAAGTAATTCACGAAGCATTTTAGACCTAAAAGTAGAACCTAAGTCTGGGACCGCTTAAAAGAAGTCGAGGACTCCTAACTCACTAAGACCTATTCACAAACCGCTTTTTGTGGCATTTCACGTCGCGATGTTTTGAAATCCTATGCGGCTACAGGAGCTTCCAATCGCAAGGGGAACAATTTTGCATTGTAGGCATAACTAACTGATGCAATAACACCACCAACAACAACCAAAACTAGGCTACTCATTGTCAACATGTAAATTAAATGTAATGTTTCATTGTGAATCAAATGAAAATGTTCTCCTCTTTGCAAACGTAGGAATGGTGACAGATTAATTTAATAATGTTGCAAAGATACTGCATCAATCCGTATGTTTCATTAGGCTATTTGTTTTGCCGTACTCTTTATTCATTTAGGCTAGGCCTTTTTATTCAGTTATTCATCATCTTCCGTCATTGTGTAGCGCACGCATTCTCAGACCGCTCGCCTGTCACTCATCATTGTAAGGGAGGTGTTTGGAATCATTCCCGCGTTACAATCAGCCAATCAAGGTGGTCACTTCAGTCAAGCTCGTGCATGAGTAATGACGTCATCCATATCAACGAAGACTCACTCTTAGTTTAGGAGTTGTCATTTTTCCTTACTAAGAGTAGGTCTGAAGGCCTTGTGAATAACTTTAAGAGAAAACTTCTAGCTAAAATCTTTTAGTGCGATTTAGGAGTACTCCTAGTGGTAAGATAAAAGGCTTTGTGAATACGGCCCTGAGCCATCTCAACTAATGATGTGAAATTTGCAAAAATGTGTAAATGTCATAAACCTGGATTAATACTTCTTATAGGCAACATGGCCAAGTGTTCATGTGTTCAGGCTGTGACAGTCTGTCAGTGTCCCAGAATGAGTTGCAGCTGTAATGAATGCATTTATGTACTTGCAATCTGGTCTTTCCTCTTGTGAAAGTCATTGAGGGAGTTTGTGTTGCTGTCTTCAATGGCATTTATGACCGTGGGAACTTCTCTCCTCTCTCGTGACAGACACTGAGGGAGTTTGTGGTGGAGATCCTGAGACGGCTCAATGCTCAGCTGTACTGATGGCCGCGGGTGGACACCGAAACAGTTCCCTGTCTGTCATTCATGCCGACATGGCACTCAGCAGGGAATATGCACAACACTCCCCTCTTACACACACAAACGCGTGCTCACACGCACACATCAACATACACACCCCTGTATTGGCTGTACTACATAGCTGTGGTGGTCATGGTGGCCGGCTGGTGCTGTGTTCTTGCTCCACACTCTCCCCAGCTTCTCTGGTTGGAATCAGCAGAGCCATTCTGCTTTTGAGCAAAAACCTGTTTAAGTAGCATTAATTACATCATTTTAAAACATGCGAGGGCTTTAGACCACCCTCTGTGTTAAGTTGGTTGGGGCTTTCGTTTTGGGGCTTGGTGTCCAGGAGATGGCCATACTCTTTTTCACTCTGGTCTTAGTGCCCCCTTGTTGTTGGTTTGGGGGCCCTGTGGAGTTTCTATGTTGTCACTCGACACAGTTCAGTGTTCACTGCTTCAGTGTTGTGTGTGATGCTGCTGCCACCGGTTTCTCTCTAGTTTGCTGTGTGTAAGATTTGTGTGTTGGTTATTCATGCAGCCGCAGATGTCTGACGTGTTCAGTGTAATCAAACAACCAACCGTACTCGTTTTAAAAAAAAAAATCACACTGAATGTCAAGAGATGGTGGAAACACGTTTTTCGCTTTCTGTATAAGTGGTTTTTAAAGGAGTCGCCTGAATATTGTTTCAGATTGTTCATTGTCGTTTGTTTTTGCTGTGTTTTAGTGTACCCATTATGTGTTACTCTCATTTTGCTGAAGCACAGAGACACTCATTAATGAAATCATGTCATTTATGGTGACTTATTTCAACCAAAATAAATAAGATTGTAGAGAATGTTGCAGCACAATCCAAAAACCAACGGTAATCAGGAATTTTTATATTAAGAAATACAATGCCAAAATGTTAAAGGGAAATAATTTAATAGATACTAATCAATATTGGGTGCGTGTTGGAACCTTGTATACAACCTCTTGAAATTGTATGCTGATATTGACAAGAGCAGTTGAAATATTTTTGTATGAATACAGTTTGTAATTGGAAATAAACAATATTCACAGTTCCTGTCTCTACAACCATTTTCCTTTTTTCATATCCGGCTGTTGGATGCCATGCGGTCTCTTGAACAGGAAAAGTTTAATCCTTACTTTAAACTTTAACTGGCCAAGTTTCCAGTTTGCCACTACATAAGGACTGCTGCACGTTACCTCTCACACAGACAGTGCAGTCAGTTGGTAGCATGTATCCATGGTGACCACCGAAGACAAACATTCAAAGACCCAATTTCGTTAAATATCAGGTATGGTCACTTTGTGGTCTTCATCGGTTTCCACACCAACCTCCTCCTAAGAGACAAGGAGAGACCTTCAAGGTCAGTGTTCGACCTGCCAACCACCGATCAAAGAGAGCTCACTAGTGAATAGTATCCACTTATTACATTAAATATATTCATTTAGCAGACACTTTTATCCAAAGCGACTTAGAAAATGAGGAATAACATTCAGGCTACAATGCAGAGGGTACCATAGGTAGCAATTAATACAACATCAATGTATAACATTAATATTACCAGAGGATGAGAGTGCAGAAGTTAAGTACAAGTCAAAGAGTGGTAGAAGAAGGAGGAGGGAAGTGGTAAATGTGTTGGGTTGTAAGAATGGTAAATGTGTTGGGTTGTAATACAGGGAAGTGCATGGTAAATGTGTTGGGTTGTAAGAAATGTTGAGACAAAGTACCCTTGGAAGGATTCATTCAGAATTCATAAAATAATTACATGTTTTACTGGCCCTTTGAAGTCCTGCCTGGTTTAAGTAAGTATAAGTATATATACTCTTTTGATCCCGTGAGGGAAATTTGGTGTCTGCATTTATCCCAATCCGTGAATTAGTGAAACACACACTAATCCCGGCGCAGTGAGCTGCCTGCAACAACAGCGGCGCTCGGGGAGCAGTGAGGGGTTAGGTGCCTTGCACTTCAGCCGTGGCCTACTGGTCGGGGTTCGAACCGGCAACCCTCCGGTTACAAGTCCGAAGCAGTAGGCCACGGCTGTTAATACGGTTTATACGGAGCGTTAAATTATTTCACTGACAACACATGACTGATTAGAGCCCATCTTACCATAAACTGTTTCTTGCTCTTTGGATAACCCTCCAAGATCGCACCCATCATGTCCTGTGTCTAACAAAGACAATAACATGGAGAATATAAGCACATCTCACATCGGCATCACTCAAATGTTTGCTGCACATCTGAAACCCCAAACGTGTCTTGACAGTAGGCAATCAATATTATGTCAGTAGGAACATAGTGATGAGAAAACACAACATTACCAGCCTCTTCCTCTTCCTCCATTCCTTCACATAGAGATTCCTGACTTTGTGAATCTGCAGGAGTTTGCACACATCATTCAAAAGAATTAGACACTGGTATTCTTCATTATGTGTTCTAAACTGAGATTCCCTAAACCCTCTCATACTTGGTGCACCATGTAGATTAAGTTTATGTGCCAGAAGTATAAATGTAGTCATTGGGAGTGGTCTTCTGAAATCTGACCTTTTCTCGCTCCTCTGGTGAAACATGATTAGTTGCACACTTGATCTTCTGCAGGCGCTCACGGTAAGATGCACACTCTGGCTTCAGCTCCTGGATCTCAGAGGCCATCTCCTCGGAGGTCAGGGAGCTGCTCAGCTCCCTCAGCTCTACATGGTTGGAAATCATGAGCCCAGTCAACAATTCCTCATCCCTGTGTGTGTGAGTGTGTGTAGCTCAGCAGTATGTTGTGAGGGAATAGAAATACAGGAATATATATATTCCGAATGAACAAACAAACACACATACCAGACTCCAATTGCCTGCAGCACTGTGTGACTTCTTGCACCTGTGAGCTTAGCTCAGAGATGCGTGTGTCCATGGTCTTCAGATCAGTGTCACTCACGTCTGTAAACTGGGCCTGGAATTACACAACCAGCTGGATTGCATGTAATATAGAGATCGTATGTTTAACAAATATGCCATCAATCATACCAAAAAGTATAGCCTGTGAAAAAAATATTTAAAAAAGTATAGCCTGTGGAAAAAAAAAAACGGATGAGTTCACCTGGTCGGCAAAGTATATCTTCTGCTTGCCGTAAGTCTTCTCTCGAATCTTGCCATCCTGGGCCAGTTGCTCCATTGCCTTGACCACAGCCTGTAACGAGGGGTCAGCAACAGCTGTCATGGTGCAAACCGTTTTATGAATCAATTCATAGTCCTTATTCGTACTTTCTTGGTTAGATAACTCCAGACGTGCCCCACCACATCATGTGCTGCACTGCAGTTTTACTAAAATTATGTTTGCCGAGTCTGACCCATCACCACCACTTACCGTTTTACCAAAGCCGTGCTGCTTCTGCAGGTTCCCAAACACATCTTGAGCGCTGTATGGTCGATTCTGCTCATTCAGGTAAGTGAGGATGATGGCCACCGCTGCGAAAATCACACACACACACACACAGGTTTCAGTTTTAATAGTAGTCTTGAAACACAGCTCTGGTAACATATAACAATATATTGTGTGAAGTGTCATTGAATTAGTCTGTTATAGGGCTTGCAGTAATGTACAAGCTAACGTTGACGTTTTTTTTTAGCTATTGTTGCTAGCTAATGTTTCTCCGATTAACAACATTGCTAAACTACATTGAACAAGCCTTAACTATTCAACGTGACGTGTGGACAATTACTATGTATTATCAAGAATTTGCCGTAGTTTCACAAACCCGCTGCATCTTTCTTGCTCATATCTGAAGTTCTTACTTCTCAGTTGCTTATAACTCTTTGCTTGTAGTGTTGTTTATCTTCTTCAAGTTTCGCGCGTCGTGGAGCATTGTGGGTATATACGTCATTCAAGACGTGGTAGAATAGAAAACCATCAAACTATACTTCACACACTAGCTAGCGGCCTTGACCCTCGTCGAAATGAGTCGAAGTGGACCGAATCCTTTATCCAGGGCTTCAAGCTTTGCTAGTGTACTTCAAAAGAATGTTAATGGACAGACTGGACACAATATGCTCTCAAGTGTACCCCAAACCAATGTCACCTCTGAGGGGTTTTCACGAGACCGCTATCCTGCTAAGTCAAAAATTGGGGTTCCTGAGCTAGTAGCGAGATATAAAAGAGGACAAACAAATCCCATATCAGCATTGCACCAGTTGTCACAGGTGCTTGGCTTTCAGCTGGATTTGAAAGAAACAGTCACCACAGGTAATGTCACAACTCTCTATTTCGCATACTGTGCCGTGATTGATGATGTGGAATACAAGACGGGTATGGGAGTGAATAAGAAGGAGGCAAAGGCAAAAGCTGCTCAGCTTGCATTGCAGGACTTCATACCCATGTTAGAAAACCAAGGAGTACTCAATGGTGGTGTTGGAAGAGTACCAGGGCCTCCCCCCTTACCTGTGAAAGAACCTCAACCTGTCACTTCAGAGGCACATTCAGGGATGTTGGTCCATGAGAGGAAGAAGAATCCTTTGGAAGAGCACATTCGAAATGCTGTGAAGGAGTCCACCACAAAATTGCTGGACATGTGCCCTGAGTTTTCAGGTTGTGGGAGCACAGTGGCTGCATTTGTAGCCCAGTCATCTTCAGGCTATGAGGTGGTGGCCTTGGGAACTGGCAGTTACAACACAAAAGAAAGCATCACATCAAATGGGCGAATCCTGCATGATTCCCATGCAGTTGTAACAGCACGTCGATCTCTACTGAGGTATCTCTACAGGCACCTGCTGCTCTTCTACAGCAAAAATAGCCATCTGCAGGAGAAGTCGATTTTCCAACAAGATGAGAAGACCAAGTTGCTCAGCCTAAAGAGTGACGTCAAACTGCATCTGTACATGAACCAGCTTCCCAAAGGAGCCGCTCAAATCCCACCACACCTACGGCTGAATCCACTGTCAATGTCTGCGTGGGAAGTAAACAATCAGATCAGCCTACATGTGACCATTGAGGGGAAGGTCTTCTCTGTCTTCTCCTCCACAGTTGACCAGATCTCCTCTAAGGTGGTTAGTATGTCCACCACAGACAAGATCACCCAGTGGCAAGTTCTGGGCTTCCAAGGGTCTCTCCTTAGTCACTTCATGGAGCCAGTTTATGTCAGCAGCATTCTCATAGGGGATGAGAGTTGCAGCAACCCTCGGGGCATGGAGATTGCTGTGAACCAGCGTGTGGATGGCATTACCACGAAGCTGCCAATTTACTACTGTGTCCACCGACCTCATATCAGCCTGGTCGCCAACATCACATCCTCTGGTTGGCCCTCTGCTCAGCGCGCGCTCAGCATAAACTGGAGTCAAGGAGACGTCTCCCTGGAAGTGGTCAATGGTCTCGAGGGCAAAACCGTCGAGGAATCTCCTTTTAAGAGTGGCCCGGCTCTGGCCAGCCGTCTGTGCAAAGCCGCCATGTTGAGTCGCTTCAACTTAGTGGCTAAAGAGGCACAGAGAAATGACCTTGTTTGTGCTGCGTCCTACAGGGAGGCCAAGATGATGGCAAAACCTTATCAGGAGGCCAAGAGTGTCTTCAAGTCATACTTGGCTCAAAAGGGCTTTGGATCATGGGTGGAGAAACCTTCTGTCAGCGAGCACTTCAGCATGTGAGATCTCTACATTTCATGCAAAAAGCATTATGGTCCAAACATGTTTCTAGTTTACATTATTTTGTGTGAAGATCCACACAAAACAGGAACACTATAGAACCTACAGTAAGGCGTAGGAGAGGTTTGCTGTCCTTTTTCTCAGGGAAATACTTCTGAAACGCACTATGTATGTATTTTGTTCCGTTTTTGACGAGGTTTTGTTTAATTGAAATAACTGTTTTAGCACTGGTTTTCTTTGTACTTGATCATTTATTTGTTTGGGGCTTATATTCCCTGTTCATTCTGTTCTTTGCCATTTTCTATCCTAGTTTAATCACAGAATTTAAACAGTTCAGATCTAAAGTGCCCTTACTATTGACTGTGATGTTAACGTTTGCTGTAGGAAGAAATGGGGGGAAATGGTTTTCAAAATACTGTCTACAAGATGATGCAAATTTGTGTTGTTGTATTTTTGACTTGTAGTAAGTAATTGGCAGGAGGCCCAGCAAATTGTCTGAGCTCATCTAGGGTATCCTGTCAATGTTTTTTTTTTTTTTCTGTTGAAGGTTACTACAGATAGGTGTTGCTTCAAAAGCAATAGCAGCAACAAAAATATTTTAATTTCTTTCGATATTTATTTTTATATATATATATATATATATATATATATATATATATATATATATATATATATAGTTTTTGTTAAGAATCCTCTTGCATCTCGCTCTGATCTTGTGTCCTTTATCTGTTCCTGGTCTGGGTGATGTACCTTTAGTGTTCCTGTATTCCACGATTCATGTTCATCTGTGAAGTATTCCAAACATAGATTTCATCATTTGAGTGATGCAAAATGGCTTTTTGTAATCAGACAGTCTCTTTTGTTCTCAGTGTTAAAAGACCATTTAAGGTCCCCATGGTCATTAAGTTGCTGTTTTTGGCATAAATGGCAAAAATAAATATGCTAGGTCTGACATAGAGGGTCTGACGTACATTTTGTGTTTGCACTGTTACTCCTTTGATTAACCTGAAAATAAATTGTCTGCTTGGTTGACTGCAAAAAAAAGTCCATACAGGCTTTCTTTGAACATGTTTCCACTATGCTGCCCTACTCAATTAATTTATCATTCCTTACAAGCTCTATAGAATATTATTAATAGTACAGAGACTTTTTTATATTGTTGAGCCAAAATTCAACATGTAACTTATGTCATGTTTGCTATTGTGTTTGTCGTTTGAATACAACGCCAATGGGCTTTCAATAACATGCAGATAGGGCTGACTGTTTCCCAGAGCTTTCTTAGCATCTTTTTTCTTCTGGGGGTTTTAGGCATTTCATGCAAGAACACAAAATGCAAGCATGCAGGAAAATACAGAAATGCTAGCCAACCCCTTTTATAAAGCCTTCAAAATGCCATAATTCCTGGGCCTACTGTATCTTTCATTTAGATCTAACTAATGTTTGAGAAATTGCATAGTGGCAATAGAAATAATTTTCATCCAGAAATACTTTAAATCAGAAATTCTTTAATGTACTTGCACATCAAAACATATCAAAACCCAGAGGGATAGAGAGGGACATGTATTTACTGATACACGTTTACAGAAAAATACACTCATGCCAGAGAATGGTTCTTCGTCAAAGTACTAAAACTCCTTACTAGGGTTCCACAGGGGGGTCAACCAAGCAGGACTAGCATTCTGTATCTGTCCATCACAGGACAGACCTCAATTCAGTTTGGACTGCACACTCTGACAGGCTCTCCTGGGATGAGGATCTTCAGCGGCACAAACTATATATTATACTGGATTTATCACAAACATTACTTTATAATTACAACACTGCACAAATAAAAATAGACCTTTTTAAAGTATAAACCAGCCTTCTTTTGTCCCATCTCTGAGCAGTATTCCACCTGCGTGTAGCCTAATTTCTCGGGTTCAATGTACATACCCCAGTTATTTGCATCCTTCATTAAACAACTTCTTTTAGAAGGGCTTTTCACTCACTTGAACTATACAGAACATTTGCAGCAATGTCACCTTTCAGCTCAATGTCTATCATATTGTCCTGCATATGGTCAGTCTAGGGGGTGAATGGTGGGGGTTGGTGGAGGCGGGCGGTGTGGCTCACTTTTGCTGAAAATGTACATTTAAATAACTACATTTTATTTTACAATTTAGATAAAGGTTATTTTGCTGGGATGTTATGTAATTATTAAACCACCCTGTCTAGTAAAAGTATATGTGCAGAAAGAGTGAGAAATCTGATATTGCATCCTGGCAGTTCACAGTTGCCATGGAAACGATACAGGGATGGGATTTCGAGCCCCCAAGTCTTAATTGAACGGCACTGAGCTTCAACAGGGGAGTGGCCATAGACCACCATGAAATAAACACAGCTAATAATGAGTAAACAGCATTGACTCACCATCATCTGTGTTCACATCACCTACATTACATACATCACATCAGAAATGTCTAAAATGAGCTTAACGAGGGGGTTGACGTTGAAGTTGGAGCAAACTGTAGCTAAAACAGACACAGGAACTGGGAGAAGACAGAGCAGAAACAGTGTGAAAGAGAATTAAAAGGGAGAAAGAAAAAAAAAAACAATCAAGAAAATGGATTGACAAACTAACTTGCAAATACTAAATACCCAAGAACAGATGTGTTCTGTGATGCTTTAGAAAAGTAAACAGCAGCACATGAATGTCATTCTTGGTCAGCTAGACTTGAGGGTTCTCAGATGTAGGATATGAACAGGTCAGCCTGTTGGGTTTTCTGGACATTTGGCAAGACCTTCAGAAATACAGCAGACGGCAGGCAAGCCAGCACTAAGACCATGCAGAGGCCTTGGAAAACAATCCTCATGCTTACAGTGAAGCTCTATGGTCATTTGTGCCTGAGGTAAACACTGCAGCAACAAGTTCTCACTGCAGTGTGTGTGTGTGTGTGTGTGTGTGTGTGTATTTGTGTGTGTGAAAAAGGGGGGTGGGGGGTGCTTTCAGCAGTTGGAAAGGGAGAGAGCGTGAGAGTGTGTGTGTGAGCGAGAAGGTTATGGATGCTTTCAGCAGTTGAAGAGAGAGCAAGTGTGTATGTGTGTGTGAGAGAGAGTTAGAGAAAAGGGTATGGGTACCTTCAGCCCTTCGGCCTCTCTGGCACCGACAAATGAAGGCAGCAAATGCACTAGTGCAGTACCAACCAACAAGCAACACACAACGGCAGGGGGCATGGGGCTCACCTGAAAGAGTGGCTGAGCTCTTTTGAATGAGTGCCAAGCCTACAGTTCAGAAGTCATTCATAATATGAAAGTCACACTTTATGTGTGAAACTCCATATCCTTTCTTTTCTAAAAAGCTTCATAATCAGATACTTGTCAACACCCTTAAGAGAGCCCACTGAGCCACAGGGAGCACAGACTGATAAATATGTCGCTTGTATATGGCGGGTCACTTTGGATTTACTGTAAGTGTGAAATAAACAAGAGGATGATTCAACTTTACAGGCATCATTACAGCCTGGCTTTGGCTGCTGGGTAACAGCCTCGCAACAGGCAGTGTCTCCAGAACACAAATTCCCATGTTGCATCTGCAGTGACATCATCGTGCTGCTCCCATCTCCTTGCTGCGCTGGAAACTACAGCCCCATTGGTCCTGCGTTAGAGCCCTACTGGTCAGCGTGTGGACACAGAGGCCAGTCTTTGGGGTTTTACCGACTGGGTTCCCACGGTCAAGAGATCCCTGCAGCTTACATGTATACTGGGACAAAGGGAGCTGGTCAGTTGTGCTGGTTTGAGTAAGATTTCTGGTTTTCTATCTTTAGTCTTTTGATGGTTTCTGTTTTAAACATATGTTGTCTGATTAAGATTTTTTTAAAAAATATTTTTTTAATTTATTTCCTGTGTTCTATTGCTCTGCCTACAAAACAAGATATAGGAGGGATAGACCCTGGTAGGGAACAGGAAGTCCAAATGGAGGAAACTGAAGAGATGAGAAATACTTCACAGTGATAACTCTAGAGGCGGTCAGAGAAGGACTCATGACTGCTGGGACCTAGAAATCAAAGTCAAACACACTGACAGTGCAGTAGACACAAACACATGTGCGCACGCGGGCAGGCACACACACACACACACACACACACACACACACTCTCTCTTCTTATCTTTCACATGATCTAACACAATTGTGCAATTACACACAGAATTGCCAGCCGTTGTCATATCAGCATTCAGACTCAAACCAACACATAGACACACACACACACACACACACACACTTTAGAGATAGGTAGCGGAGATGGGTGGCCCCCTGGCTTTACTGAGGCTTCCCCAGCAGGTTGGACAGGAATCCAGCGTTGTTGCCCCCCGACCCTCCTCTGGCCCCGTCCGGCCCCAGCGGATCCATCTGGCTCAGCTCGGACTGGTCCAGCATCTCAAAGTCCTCCCCGTCCAGGTCCGTGTCCAGTTCCGAGCTGGACTGGTGCCTGTAGCTCCTGTGGTGGGTCCCCTGGGCTGCGGGGTCTCTGCCGCTGCGCCTGGACGAAGCAGCCTGACGGTGCTGCTGTGGCTGGGCCTGGGCCTGCATGTGGGCCTGGACCTGGCTGGCCAGGGCAGCCTGCAGCAGGCTGGAGGTGATGGTGCCGGCCAGCTGGCCCGAGATCTGGGTGGAGGCCTGCTGCAGCGCACTGAGGCACAGCTGGGCGCCCTCCAGCTCCTCCTCCTCCTGGTCCGAGTCCAGGTCCAGCAGGGCCGAGCCCCGGTGGCCCGACAGGCCCATCGAGCTCAGACTGGGCAGCCCTATGCTGGGGTCATCGTCGTCCTCCATGAGGGTGGCGTCCGGGTTGATGGAGGGGAAGTCCGGCAGGTCGCAGGCGAACGACTCCTCGGCGTCGCTGTGTCGATCCAGGTCTTAAAATGGACAATCACAAACAGTACAATCAACACAAGGAGGATCACATGACAGGATTAAACAGCTTATATTAAAGAAGGTAAGCGCAAGAGAGACAAAAACACAAATATCTTATATAACAGAACGGGCATTTGAGGAAAGACTACATTTCCCATGATGCTCATGAAGCCTGACCTTCAGAGCCCTCTGTGAGAGGGGTTTGACCCCTGGAAAGGTTGAAGGTGCCGTTTTCTGTGTATGAGACCTCAGCATCTGAGTGCTCCGAGTCGGTGAGAGCTAGTTCCTTAGCAACCACAGCATCATCAAACTAAAAAGAGAAAGTCAGAATTAACATCATGTTTCAAATCAAAATACTCTAGCGTGACTGCTGACAACAACTTGTGATGGGAGATTATGGTTTTGCTTTCTCAGTTATCCACAGTTCCTAACCAAGCCATCATATTCAGACTATGCCCACTTCAGGCATGTCAAAACAGACTTGATCCAGCAGACTAACACTTCCAACAAGGGCCTGATTAAATTTACAGCATAATGGCTACATGAGATCTAATGGATTACAAAATATCCAGTGGCTTTATTTGATGTCCTAAGGACTTCAAGGAGTATGATTATATGTGATCCAAGGGATTTTCCCAGCAGTATGGTTGTAGTCTGTGTGTGGATTTGGCGAGTGATGTGGTTATATATAGACTGGGGGATTTACCGTGGGACAGAAAGCCGCCAGCTCCTCCTCACTGTCGTCAGCATCGGTAGAAGCTGCACCACGGATGGGCTGGCGCAAGACTGAAATGCAAGGGTCAACAGTTAATCAGACTGAGACAGTGCACTGCAGTCCTACAGATGCTTAAACACTACTACTGGAGAGACACAGTACTTCATATGCCCAAGTACAACAGCTAGTAAGACATATGCTCAGGTGCATAGTTACTTTCTCTGTGTTAATTATACCATTAAGCAGGTCTTATTCCTTATTATGCATTAACTACAATGATGGATATACCCATGCAGCATTTTGGTTTTATTAAAATCTTTGGCTCAGCAGCAACGCTGGGGTGTTGACGTTGGACTGGAACTGGTAGTGCTAATTGGGCTGCACAATTAATCCTTTTTTTTTTGTATCAAATCACAGTTTGAACTAATGCAATCAGCTAATTGCAAAGGCCACAATTAATTATGCAGCTTGCAACTCTGTCCCAATGGTTAATCTTATCACATCTATGTCTTCATTCAGGTCATCCTTCTTGCGCTTTGACGGTCACCTTACAGGAGTGCTGTGCTGTTCGTGCACTAGGCATGCTCACCAATCAAAGGGTGCCCAACTTAAAGTGGAATTTGGAATATTGAACTGAAGCTGGACTATGAAAACGTATATTGTAAATCAAATTGCAATTTTAATATCGGTCAGTACTTACACTGGTTGTCGAGGGGCTTGGACATCATGTAGCCTGCGGGACTGAAGTCCAGCCACTGCAGGGCCGGCTCCAGCCTCACACACACACGCTGCCACAGGCGGTGGTACACAGCCAGCGGACACAACAGCACTGACAGCACTACAGGGGTGGAGGAAAAAGGAACATTAGTATTGTTATTTCACTCTTCAGCTCACATAAATGACCATTAAGAAATCAAGAACTAGATGTACTGCAGAGCGGTACAAAATATGACCGCCGCCCAGTCCAGCACATTTTTTCCACAAAAATAAATCACACTGAAAGGCCTATATGATTCTAACTGTCTCACTAAATTGCATTATCCACACTCAATTCTCACTGCTAGACAACAAGTACCAAAACATGATTAGTTAATGGATTTCACATGTAAAATTCATTTTATACAACCCCACCCCCATCTTGCCTGTTCATAATTCTGAGACATTCTTGAATTGTGTGCATGTGTGCGTGTACACGTTTATGTTTATGTGTGTGGGTGTGTGTGTGTGCGTGCTTGTGTGTTTGCCTGCATGATGTGTGTTTGTGCATGTGTGCATGCATGTGTGTATATGTCTACTGTGTGAGTATGTGTCATGCGCTTTGATGATTACTGTGAATGTATGTGTGTGCGTGTGTATCTGTTTATGCACATGTGTGCACATGGAATGGGTTAACATGACCCTGGGGAGGCAAACATACGGAAAAATTGGTCATCCTAGGCCCCACGGTTCCCCCAGATATTCACAGAAAGAGTGTCTGCCCTACCCTCCTTTCGGGGTGCAGTCCAGCTTTTTGGGGGCTACAGATGGTAAAAACGAAAAACGATGGTTCCATGCTATCCATATGGGGTTACATGCCCACCAAGTTTCAAAAACGGCGATGGTTCCATCTACCCCGGTTACACATCTTTCAGTGTCCGGGGAATCCTTGACGGAAATGTGGACATGCGAAAAAAAAAAAAAAAAAAAAAAAGAAAAATCTGACTAAACCTCCGCTTCGCTTCGCTGCGCGGCGGTCATAATAACCGCAGTATGTGTATTTATGTACTACCGACACAAAAAAAAGAGAAAAAAAAAGAGCTATTTTATACCCCACTAATTCATTCTTGCTTGGAGCAAAACTGAAACACATTATATTGCTACTGTTAGTAAGCCGTCACATTGCTAGGAGTTTAGTTACTGTATCCTCCACAGGGATTTCACACCAAAAAACAAGAGGGACAACAAGTCCCAGTCATGGATACCACACCATCTCCAGCCTAACTAATACCCGTAGCCTCTCAGTCAGCACAAACATCCAGTCAGTGCTCTAGTCCGACGGATCCTGTTGGCTTGACCTGGTACCCACGTCTACCTCAGTTTCTGAGACTTTACTAAGGTGCTGAGGAAATCGAAGCAGATGGCCTTCAACGGAGCGTGGCAAATGTACTCCCAGGAGAACCACGAAGAGTTCTTCAAAGTCTTGTGTGAGTATATCTATTTCATGACTGATCACTGCAATTTAGTCATTAGTATTTGATGGTTGTCTGAATGCTGCCTATTAGCTTCCTGTTTCACTAAGGCTTCCTATACATTTCTTACTTCAAAACAGTTTGACTGAATTGTATACAGATGCATCAAGATGCAACATTAGTTGTTTTCAGAGTTCAGCTTCTCTGATCTCATGATCCACCAGAGGATTACTACAATGTTATAATCCTACTCATTTTGTGCATGTCTCTGTCTCTGTGTGTGTGTGTGTGTGTGTCATGCATTTCCCAGCTGTGTCAGACACGCTCATTCGCATCATGCGGGACGTGAAGCCGGTGACGGAGATCAAGCAGAATGGCGAGGACTTTGTAGTGACTGTTAAGACGCCGCTGCGCTCCACCACCAACTCATTCACACTGGGCCGTGAGAGCATCATCAACACCCTGGACGGCAAGAAGCTTAAGGTGGGCGTCAACACTATGCCGTGCCCACTCTCATAAAGCAACCCCTCCCCGGGCATAACACGGTGTATGCTGAACTACTACACTGAACATCCAGCAGTTTAACTAAAATACAGGTAGTACATTTCTAGATAGAAATGCAAATGTAACTTGAGACTTAAACTATGAGAGTTCAAATAAGAGTTGCTAAATAATCGTTGAGCATTTGTTTGACGAGGTCAAGGTGATCCAATCCTTTGCATACATCTACATGACATTTGTCCTGGTGACATTCTGCCACAAATGCGCTCACTGGTTAGTCTATTCATGGGTTTCATCAGGTCCCTTTCCACAGGTGTATAAAATCAAGCACCATGATTATGAATGCAGACTGCATGGGGCTTAATTAATACACCTGTGTAAAGGGACCAGATGAAACCCATGAATACTGTTTGTGTGCGCTCGTAGAGAAGGCAGAGCTTTTGATCTTATTGATTGCTGTCTGCTGTGAGCAGTGCATGGTGCGCCTGGAGGATGGAAAGCTGATCTGCACCACGGAGAAGTTCACCCATGTGCGCGAGGTCCAGGGGGAGGAGATGGTGGAGGTCAGTGGCCTTTCTCGGCTACGTTCAAGTTGAAACTGCACTGTGTAACGTTATACTCCGCAAGAGATTTTGAGAGACGACGTTCTGACTGGTATATGAGGTTGGCTTTTATTAGCAGTGGTCCACTGCCATTAAGTGATGTCTTTGTAATGTCTTTGTAATGGCTTTATGTATGAACAGAATAGATGGTCAACCTGCTGCTCATGTTCTAACATGCTATTGTGTACTTTTGTTTCCCATGGCAACGCTGGGCTCTCAGACGATGACAGCTGGCTCTACATCCCTAATTAAACGAAGCAAGAAAATCTGAGCTATACTCAACGAATATATAAACTATATTTGAAAGCCTTCATATATTTTTCCTTAAAAATGTCCTGTCCTGTCAACCATTTATATTTTGTAAGTGTACCCTTCTAAATATGACTTTATTTAATGGTTAATAAATTCAATAAAATCCAGTTCGATTGCATCCATCAAGGGCTTTGCCCTTATACATGATTTTTATAGAAAAAGCAAAAGCAGCAACCAAAATCATACCCAATCAATTCCTGAATTCCAAAATTCCAAAGTCATACCCAATCTCCTCATTACAACTGGACATAAAACAGACGGAGAAAGGACAGATTGTGACAGATCCTCTATTATGACCTCATTGTAGAACAGCAGCTTCAGCTCCAAGTGATACTTATCAAGATAATCAAGTGACCATGGTGATCAAGTAATATCATGGATTGTTTGTGTGCTGTTGCGGCTTGCTGCCTGCAAGATGTTTGCACATACCTGCTGAGTAAGAAAGCAACAGTCCAGGAATATAGCGCCCCACCATGGCCAAGAAGGTGAAAACTCCACAGGTCAGCACACAGAACTAGTGCAAAACAAAGAGAAGAGCTGCATGTATGGATGATCTGCTAGCTGTTAACAAGAACTCTGATGGGTTAAGTGTGTAACTGAATAGTTCAGTTGGGTGTGTATGTGTACTTGCGTGCCATGACATGACATGACTGGACAGATGGGTGTATTGATCATGTGTTCAGGGAAAGCTCGGCCTCCTCAGTGTGCGTGTGCATGTGTGCTTCTGAATGGGTGCCAGTGTGTGTGTGTGTGTGTGTGTGTGTGCCCCCCTGGCTCACCTTGCCAGGGCTGCGGCGCTTGAAGTTGACCAGGCCGGCAGAGCAGGACACGCAGGCCACCCACAGCTCGGCCATGTGCTGGCACAGCTCCGGCACGCTCAGAGTGCCCGGCTGCACCACGCCCCAGCTACACGCCCCCAGGGAGCAGCATTAGTGACCTCACCACAATAACACAGCCTTGACAATAACTCTACACATCAACCAATCAGAATCACATTTAATAATAATAATAATAATAATAATAAGCTTTATTTGTATAGCACTTTTCATACACAGAATGCAGCTCAAAGTGCTTTACATTTGGAGCATGTAACGCAATATATACATAATAACACAATTTATACACAGCATCATACCGTACCTTTCACTTTCGCTCTCGTCCAGTCTTTTGACTGTAAGGAGAAATAAGAGACACACAGACGACAGAGTGAGGCTGGGGAGTCGGCAGTCTTCACAGCAGGGACGTGATACAATTTAGATTTCCCAGGGAGAGGGGAGAGCAGAGAGGTGACCAGCTGTGCACACAAGGCAAGCGTGCGCACGCACACACACACACACACACACACACACACACACACGGTCATCAAAGGTGACTACGCAGAAGCATCCCCTGGCAGGATTGAGTTAAAGGTCAGGATTGTGGTAATTGTTTGAGAGGAAGAGTGATTAAGTGGAGAGAGGGTAATTAATGTCAGTGGCACTGGTAGGTACACATAGCACAGCAGTGAATGGAGAGGAGTGTAGTGGACTTCTACCCAAGAGAGAGCAAGGGAGAGGAGAGTGATAGATGGATGAAAAGAGAGAATGAGAAACGAAGAGAAGGCTGGGAAGGGGGTGAGAGCTCACCTCTGATTTCTGGCCAGATCTTATTCCTCCATGTGTCCACACAGACTGTCAGAGCTAAGCCCACACACAACAGAAACAGAAGTCGCAGAGAGGAAAGGGCAAAGAACCTGAGAAAGAGACAGAGACACGCAAATCAGGCTTGATTGTACATATAAGGTTACATGTGTGTGTGTGTGTGTGTGTGTTGTGTGTGTGTGTGTGTGTGTGTGTGTGTGTGTTGGTGTGTGTGTGTGGGTGTGCTTGGCTGAGGAAAAAAAAAAGAAAGAAAAACAGTCCACAACAGCTGCTGCTCCCACTCCAAGTGATGAGGTTTACAAGCCTTTTAATTGTGTGTGTCTGACAGGCCTGTACGGAGTGTCTCCCGCTCGTTATAAAGGAGGAGCTTTATGGGTGCCTGTGTGTGTTTGCATGTTTGTTCTGTGTGATGATGTGTGATGGTACAAAGGTAAGCTGCATTTGCATCTACGCACAGTGTACATTATCATTTGAGCACACTTGTGAAAACAGCAAGCGAGTCCCTGGTATGTTTTTTTCCAAAGGCAGGCCGACCGCATTTTGTATGACCTGCAGTGAGGCAGCACTAACTCGGGTCAGCTCAAGCTGCATCGTCTACAGCTGACTGCCCTATCTCAGCGCTATAGGCACAGATCTCTGATCAGTCATAGCCCCTCTACTGCGGACAGACAGACACCAGCAGTCGGCAGGATGGTCTTACACTGTTGTTGATCATGTGATAGGTCTACAGTACACAGGATAGGATACTGTGCCAAGTACTAATACTTTTTTGTTTGTCTGTCTGATGTTGACTCTCTGGTGTTCTGTGTCTGTTGACGTTTTTGTAACGACTGAAATCTGATGAATACCAATGCCCACCAGGACCTCTCATAAACAAAGCTGTGGGTCAATACAAACTGGTTTCTGAATGTAGCCATGATCTGCATAGCAAGTGAGCTGAGGGCTCTGGATCCCATCCAGAAAGGGAATCACTACTCTAAATCTACCTTGGCCAGTCCACTTTTTCACTGATTAGCCTACAAACCAACGTTGAACAATCTATCCATTTGTTTCAAGGGAGAATTATAGGGTTACATTTGCAATGTGTCCAACATGCTAAACCCACTTCAGATTAAGTGGCTGTAAGTAGTCCTCTCCTCACTGTACCATGTCTGCTCAGCCTTTAGAGGTGAGTATCTACCCACAATAGTCATCTGCCCGCAGGGTTCTGGGTCAACCCAGGCCCCTTGCTGCCCTGCTGGGAGGACACCTCTTCCCCTGGGTGAACTGGAGCAGAGGGCACCGCAAAGAGGCGAGGAGGAAGAGGGACGAAGAGGGACGAAAGAGCTGTGACAGCGGAGGGAGGACAGCAGGGCTAATCCAGTAAAGCCGCATGCCTGACTTCACACCCCTCCCTCCCTTCTGTTTTTCCTCCTCTGCGCCTCTCTCTCTCTCTTCCATCCTGTGTCCACTCTACTTTGCCTCTCATTATCCTTACAGTCGTGGCTAAGTCTACCCCCACCCCCTCTCTCTCTCTCTCTCTCTCTCATCGTCCCCCCACCCACTGCTTCCCCTTATCACTCTCCCTCACTCTTCCTTGAAGCTGCATATTCTGCTATCAGCGTGTACATGTGCGCATTAGAACAGAACCAGGTCAGTCCAAAAACTAAGGCAAACACAACAAAACAGATTTAACAGATTAAAGCTTTACTCAGTGTCCACAGCTCCCCAACAGAAATAACTGCCACCGAAAGAAACATGATAAAGCACATTCTTCTGAAGATTTGGGGGGGTATTATCCTGAGGCCTTAGGCCTTCAGAATATCCACAAGGTGCAGTTAACACATTTGAGAAAGCTTCTAGACCAATAACATGAGATGTTGTTCTTAAGTAGGCTCACTAAATAGCAGATGTCCATGTTCCCCAGTATCACTGTGCATTTCTTGTTATTTACCCCAGTTTAAGTTGAATTTGGTTGCCTTTTTAAAAGTCTAAAGTAGAAACAAATGTAAACGAATGGTATTTCAATTATAAACACAAATCCACCTTTAAGTCTACCCTAGTCCAGCAATCACAACTTCTTAGGTCCTGCAACATCTTGAGTATGAAAAACCCTTCAGGACCAAGGCCAGAGGCCACATGTCCCAGGTCAGTTTGATCTCTATTGAAGTCATAAGGCCATCCACAAGTCAACAGCTGGTATGAACAACAGCTGACACTTGAATGGCCTGTACTTCTGCCTGGCACAACATTCTGGTCCATGGGCTAATGAGCGTCTATATTATTTGGTCACGCGGGTTCCCGCAGAGGAGCTGATAAACACGACCTTTGTCCATGTGTTCAGCCCCAAGCAAAAACGACCCGAGAGCAGTTTTCACTTCATTAAAGGTTCAACAACAATCCCTGGCAGAAAAGTACATGGAAGAACAATAGAACTAGTCAATGAAAGACCAAATGGCTCGCACCTGTTTCTTGACAGCCTAACCTTTTACACTCATACGCGTGTGTGTTCAGTGGATCACAAAATGCAACAAGACCATGCAGTGAAAGTAAATAACGGCAACTCATGTATAACACCTCAGTAACTACGAAAATGTCCCATCACAAACTCCAAGCCATGCTACTATTTTATAAACCTTCATGGGGGTTATTTGGCTAAGCAAGCTAACTTCAACACTTTAACATAGTCACGCTAGCTGATGGTACTGGCCTTACTTAGTACAGAGGACTTACCAGAACAACACATTGACCAAAATGAAGAGCAGCACGCTGTGAATCGGTTTTTCCCACACCAGTACTGCCTGGAGGTAGGTCACCAGTCGTTCGTATGGTCCTAACTTCTCTTGAAGGGAAGCCTTCACAGCACGAACCTGGGCTTCTCTCTCGCTGGAGCATGGTCGACTTCGCATGCCCACAGTTGAGCCTTGCTTTGTTGAGCCGTCGAATCCTTTGGTCACATCTGTTCCCGACGTGTGCGCCATAACAACGTATATATCTTATATAAAGTGACAAGAAAGTGAGTACGAATTGACACTTTCTTTGTCCAACACGATATTAAAACCAATACAAAATAAACGCACTAGCTACCTGAAACTGAGCTTGCCTTTGCTGCGTTGTTCTTCCAGCAAAGCTAGTTCTGGAAGCTAGCTAACGATAGCTTGCAAGTTCATCAAACGACAGCACTAGGTAGAACTCGTGGGCCAAACGGATTGGCACTACATGTAAAAACATCCAGCATGGTTACAAAAACAGTAAACAGCCGCGAATGCCAAATGTTTACTGTTGAACAAAACGATTCCGAATGTATGTTTATCTTCCGTGTAAGAACCGCTAATGCTAGTTAGCCTCAGTGGTTAGGATTAATATCGGATCACGAAAATACCTCTAACCACGGGACCCTATACACTGCTGTTGAAGTGAATAGGCGCTCCACTTATCGTGCAAACGGTAAGTTCCACTCCAAAATGCCTCTATATATAGCCATGCAGCCAAGCGCTTCAAATATTGCGTAACCCCAAGCACCTTTGCTTATTTTCTTACTCAAATTCTGTTCAAATCCTGACGGACGTCTGTCTCCTGCGTGAGCAGAGATCAGCCAATCAGAGAAGCCCGTCCTTTGCACTCTGTTGTGAGGCTAGGAACCCAGCACCATTGAGTAAAATCCATCCAGTTTATCAAACTATTGCACTGTGTCTTGTTTCAGCTTTGTTTCTACGTCTTACTGCTAGTTGAACTAATACATTGACACATTTTCTGTCAATATGCACAAGTCTGTTGCAGACATAAATACTTTATTTACAATAGGCTACAAATAAAGTGCCGGTGTTAACATGTCTGAAACGGAGGCTCCCAGCGGCGACCATGCATGATGAATGGCAATGAATAGTTTTAAAACTAAGAGCTCCAACTACAGGTAATAGACTGTATAAAATAGTCCACAACTCAAACCGTCACTTCAACAGTGCTAGTATGATCTGCAGTGGTCTAGCCTAGCTGTCTATGCAGCCTTGACCTTTATCTAATTTATGACACTGGAAATGTCCTGGATGTTTTACTATGTCTAAAAAATAATTTATGTATAGGGCAAATGAGATGGAGCATTAATCTAATCTAATCTAATCTATAAAAGCTATTTGTGTCAGAAGCCAGCAAGTCTCAGCCTGCTTTTGCTTTTAGTTATTTGATAAGTGATACTTTCATTCTAGACGTCCCCACTGTGACACCACTGTTACCCCTGTGCTGAAAACTGCACCAAATCGAAATCACGATGGTTTGAGAATGTTAAATATGTTCAATATCCCTAACGGAATGCATGTCTTCGCCAAAAATGACAAAATACGATGTTATATTAATAATCCAAATGAACTTCAAACTTTGAAATATAGTCTGAAATTAGATGTTAATATAATTGAGACAACAGGGGTATACAAAAAAATCCGATTGTAGCTTACAGCAGCCAACTATTTAGGTTAAGTTTATAACGTTGTGGACGGCCACCAAGCGTCTGCTCCCTCACGGCTGCGCGCGCATCTAGTTTTGTTGGTAAACGGGAAACCCGTGTATATATGCTTAGATAATGTCATATTCCTTGTGGATAATAACATAAATACTCCAGTAATTGATCTTACCAAAGAATTTGTTATTTGTGGCTAGTTTTGTTCTATATACAATCTGTGATTTTTTTTTTTTGCAAAATAGTATAATACAAAGTGCAAGGTTACAAATGGTACAAAATACCGTTAATAAAGTGTGCAGTAAAGTATACATTGCAATGCATGAACGTAAGCGAAATGGTTTATGAAAAAAATGTCCGTGATGCTCTCAGGAAATGAACGCAATCCGACAGGGAGCATGCGCTCTTCAGAGAGGCAGGAAGCCGTTTTGCGGCATTTGTGATGTTGAAGCGGGAAGCCACGGAAATCTGCTCCCACTGACAGTCAACAACGCAAAAGGAGACAGCTTCACCAGTCCACTAAGAGGGCAAGCATGCCTCGAGAGATCATAACACTACAACTTGGACAATGCGGGAATCAGAGTATGAAAATTGATTATATGTGGTTCCTAAGGTTCATCTTTCCTAACATAGGCCCGTTGTGTCCAACGTTAGCATTACTTAGGTTGCTACCTAGCTAGCTAGCTAGTCAGTTTGGTAACGGTAGACCTACTACTACACTGTTGGTAACAATGTAAAGAATAACGCTATAACAGTCACCTACAGAGAATAACCGCTAAAGAAACCCGCATTATTCTAGTTAAGTAGTTTGCTAATGGCAAAATCTGATCATTTTGCCATCATCACCAGGCTAACGTTACCATCTGCCGTATGACGTAAAATTCACCCACAACATCGGGTAACGTACCATGGGTTTCTTATTTCTTCAGCGACAAAAAGGTGGCCCGCCCTGTGAAAGCCAGCCAGTTGATGCATAACGAATAGAGCATCTAGATACAATGTACGAGATATATCTCTTGTTGCCTATTTTTTTTATTTAACATCGCGCGTCTGTGTTTGTTAAATAACTTGTAAATGAACGTTATTCTTCTACCATTAAAGTCGTACTATTAGCACAGCGTTTCTCTGAACTGAACACATGTTTTAAAATCAAAATATCTGTTGTAAAGTACAAGCATTTATGCCCAGTTAAATACAGTTAAGGTTACACTTTGATCAAACAGATTTGCTGTCAGCCATGTGAATTCACAGTTGTGTGATTTAATGTCCCTGGCAGTTGGGTTTGAGTTCTGGAAGCAGCTGTGTGCTGAGCATGGCATCAGTCCTGAGGGCATTGTGGAGGAGTTCGCCACAGAGGGCACGGACCGAAAAGATGTATTCTTCTACCAAGTAAGGGGCAAACGAGTATAAACTGTATCTTCAAAAAAAGCAAACAAAAGTGGCAGTGAGTTGCATTGCAAGCTGTGACAGTTGTCAGTACTGATGACACATGATGACACAACTACTAGGTGGTTTGAGTAGGGCCATTTGGACTCTTTTGAAAAGCATTCAAGCAGATTTGAGCCCTCAATATATAGCACTGGCTCGGCCTGGCTCGATAGTGGGCCTGCGGTTATTGTTATCAGTATATTATAGTGTGCAGACCATCTCCTTTCTCTCTCTGACACGTTTTGTCTGGCACCTGTTACACATTTTTTTGGATGTGCGCACCTGTCTCTACAAATCCTGCGGTTATTGTTGCCATTGTTGTAGGCCAGGGAGAAATTAAGCCTTAAGGGAAAAAACTTAAGGTGCTTTGTGCAACCGGCCCCAGGTGTTTAACAAGAACGGCTGCAGTCCAGTTCATTAGCATGTCTGTTCATATCAACTACAATGTTTGCCTCTGTGGGTGCAAATACGTAATAATGTCCATTTCGTGCCTCTGTGTGTGTAGCCAGAGAATTTCTAATGAGGAGACACATAGAAATGCATGGGGCTAGTTTGTAACGGCCGTTACTACACATGTCACACCCCTTCCTCGACAAAACGTCAACATGTGTATACATTGAGCCATTCATGTGGTGTGATGTGACTACATTGAGCCAATTATGTGCTGTGTTGTGCAGTCATCGTGCCAATCATGTGTTGTGAACTCGCCGCTGAAGCACGGTTGGTGTCATGAAGCCTTGCGCACGTGCTTTTCTGCCGAATAGGATGCCCGATGAGTACCCAAAAAGCGTTGCCATATGGCCGCCGAGTGGAGGGACTTGCCTAAAAGGACTTTGGTGTAGCTCTGCAAAATGGCACATGTTGGTGTTGGTTATACATTTGTTTTTGCTGCAGTTCAAAAATTGTCCACTAGATGGTACAAAACAATAACATTTGGTGCCGAAATCTAGATGGTGGCCTGTGAACTGAAAGCTATGATGCCAGCAGGCAGTAATCATTTCCCATACCTCTGTAACTTATTGCAATGTAACCCTCCATGTATATGACTCCCCTTAAGCACCTTGGCAGTCAGGTACCCATAACATTCGGACTTAGGGAATTAGGAGTTTGCAATGTAAGCGCATAATGTAATCTGAAAACTGCTGCCCTGATTAGAAAAACAATGCTGAACTGATCTCAGCTGGTATTCTGTCTATAATGGATTGGAATGGAAATTTCTAAGTGACCCCAAACTTTTGACCAGTAGTCTACGTGTTTAAGACATGTGCATAATTTAGTATTTTGACGTAGTGTCTCTGAATGACTTGCATTACTTGTGTCCCCGAGAGCTGTTTGTTTATCTGAGTGTTTGTCCCCGGGTGACCACAGGCAGACGATGAGCACTACATCCCCCGGGCAGTGCTGCTGGACCTGGAGCCGCGCGTCATCCACTCCATCCTGAACTCGCCCTACGCCAACCTGTACAACCCGGAGAACATCTACCTGTCGGAGCACGGCGGTGGCGCCGGGAACAACTGGGCCAGTGGCTTCTCTCAGGTGAATAACACACACAAAAAGGATACACACACAAACTCATGCTCTTTCATGCCTTGCACATCTTCTTTATCAGGGTAATTTGTATGGAGATGTCAGTAAAGTAAATGTACTGGCGCAAGTACACACATAGACACACACACATAGGCACACACACATAGGCACACACACATAGGCACACACACATAGCACACACACATAGACACACACACATAGACACACACACATAGACACACACACATAGGCACACACACATAGACACACATATGCATACCACATTCTTTTATTCTCTCCTGCTTGTTCCACATGTTCAGATTCTCTCCTCTTTAGCAGGGCTCCAGACAAAAAACAAATAATCCTTGGAAGCTAACATTTTCATCTCCAGTGAAAAATATCAGTGAGATAATATGATGAAACACATGAAGATTCCTTATAGTCACCAACTTCTGCAACAAACAGTATATTTGCAAAAGAAACTGTTGGCATAATTTGGGTAAAATAAAAAAGCTAGGCACATTGGCGACCATTTTAGTTGCCATCTGGAGCCCTGTTTAGTTGTTATGATAGTGTTGTTGTAAGGATTTCAGTATATACATGTATATATTGGTACATGTAAACTGGTTGATCTGTCACAGGGAGACAAAATCCACGAGGACGTGTTTGACATCATCGACAGAGAGGCAGACGGCAGTGACAGCCTGGAGGTAAACTTCGCCCTTAAGCCATTCAAACATCCGAATTGTCCCCTCCTCTTCTCACAAGGGTGTGACGAGTTGTAGTTAGAGCCATGGAGGCGGATAGGTCTGTGATTTTGCCACTGGAGTTGCTTGGGGGAGTTTCTTGGAATAATGTTACACAGCAGTTCTAAATAAGAATGCATGTCTTGTGAGTATGGCACCTCATTCACCAAAATATGCCGGAGTTGAAAAAGTCTTAAATGTGTCACATGCCCCCTTTTTTGGTCCGGATATTTACTCAGATAAGTTAGGTAATGGATTGCGTAAACGGAGAACACATATAGAAATTTAACTTTAACACACACACACACACACACACACACACACATGTGCGAATAGCCACGCATTATTTCACAGGAGGGTGTCATTTCATGGCTATTAAAAGGTCTCCTCCCTCTAAAACAGCAGTCTCCACCCAACCCGCCTTGCTAGGTAATTACCGCCCCACTCATTTAAGACCAAGTGGTGGTTTAGTATGTGTGTGTATGCACCTGAGGGGTTGAGGAAGTGTGTGTGAGTGTGTGTGTGTCCACCTCAGAAATAATGTGTATGTTTGTGGGAACAAGCCTGTGTGTAGGCTACATCTGTGTGATTATATGTGAAAAGTGTGTGTGTGTGTGTGTGTGTGTGTGTGTGTGTGTGTGTGTGAATTCATGTCCTCTTAAAAGAAGGTCAGTAGGACAGTTATAGCTATAAATATGTGTGTATACGCTCTAATTATGAGAAGGAGTAGTTGAGGACACAGGCACCAATTCCTAGATACACACATTGTTACACAGAGTATGGTGTGTGTGTGTCTCTCAGGGGTTTGTGCTGTGCCACTCCATCGCTGGAGGAACTGGTTCTGGACTGGGCTCCTATTTATTGGAACGCCTCAATGACAGGTAAGGCCACAGAACACACACACACACACACACACACACCTAAGTTTGTGCCTACTGTCACCTTGGAAAGGTTTTGTATTCTAACTTCCAGCATACATGCATCAGTGTAGTTCTCAGTGTGTCTCTGCCCCCCCTTTTTCCTCCCGTGCCTCTGGGAGTGCAGATATCCCAAGAAGCTGGTGCAGACCTACTCAGTGTTCCCCAACCAGGATGAGATGAGTGATGTGGTGGTGCAGCCCTACAACTCTCTCCTGACACTCAAGAGATTGACACAGAATGCCGACTGTGTGGTGAGGGCATACACATAAGCACACATATGCACACAGACACACACACACACACACACACACATACACTCATTAGATTAGATTAAATTAGATTAGATTCAACTTTACTGTCATTGTGCAGAGTACGAGTACAAAGACAATGAAATACAGTTTGTGTCTAACCAGAAGTACAAAAAAACCCAGAAAAGTGCAATGTAGACAGTAGTATACAGTTGGTTTACAGAAAGTGGTTTAGAGTAATATAAATGAAATATAAATATGTGCAGTGTATTAGCAGTTACCGTATAAGAGCAGAATAAATATGGCTATGTAATATGAAAAATGTATAAACAACATGTACAGATATGTGCAGTGTAGTGGCAGTACCATTATAGTAGTAGTAAGAATAATATAGATATATGCAGTGTATTAACAGAATATATTGTAAGAAAAACTGAATAGATATGGATATTCAGTATGAACCATACAGATATGTACAGCTATGTGCAGTGTGGTAACAGTACCATTGTAGTGCAAAAACAGTAACATTATAAGAGTACTCTCATAATCCAGAATAATAGTGTCTTTCTACATAAAGTTATTGACATTGTACCGTGCCCCCCACCCCCACCTGCAGGTGGTCCTGGATAACACTGCTTTGAACAGGATTGCTACTGATCGACTGCATATCCAGAATCCTTCCTTCTCCCAGATCAATCAGCTGGTAAGATCACTGCTCTCAAACATGCCAGTTGAACCTGACACCCAGCTACACCTCTGCTATTATTCCAATCACCCAAAACTTAAACATAGGTGTGTAAAAATGAAAAATACTTTAAATAGATATTTGTTTTTTTGGAGGATGAAATCTTTTGTTTTTCTTCTGTTTTTTAATCTGAAGCTGTTTTCTGTCTCTCCATAGGTCTCCACCATCATGTCTGCCAGCACAACAACTTTGCGTTACCCTGGTTACATGAACAACGATCTGATTGGTTTGATAGCTTCACTCATCCCCACACCCCGCCTCCACTTCCTCATGACTGGATACACCCCTCTCACCACAGACCAGTCGGTGAGAGAGAGGGAGAGAGGGGGGAGGGAGGGGAGGGAGAGAGAGGGGGGAGGGGAGAGAGAGGGGGGAGAGGGAGGGAGAGGGGTGAGAGAGAGGGGAGAGGGAGAGAGAGAGAGAGAGAGACTATAAACTAACCCCACCAAGAGTGAGATGTTGTAGTATTGACTAGAGATTATGACTAGAGATTATGAGTTAAATCTGTCAGATTTTTTGTTCACTCACCCATGAAATTGCTTCTCCATGTGTCTTTCCCTCCCTTTTGCCATGTCTCCCTCTTTTCCCTCCCCTCCCCTTGTCCCTTTGTCCCTCCCTCCCTCCCTCCCTCCCTCTCTCTCTCTCTCTCTCTCTCTGTGTGCAGGTGGCCAGTATCAGGAAGACCACAGTGCTGGACGTGATGAGGAGGCTCCTGCAGCCTAAGAACGTGATGGTGTCCACTGGACGCGACCGCCAGACCAACCACTGCTACATAGCCATTCTCAACATCATCCAGGGAGAGGTGGACCAAGGTGTGTGTGGTGTGTGTGTGTGTGTGGACATTGTTATTAGGTCCTGTGTATTTATGTGTAAGAGATTACTATCATGGACAGGAAAGAAGTGTGTATTTGCCTCCTTTCACAGATGTTGGTGTGTGTGTGTGTGTGTGTGTGTGTGTGTGTGTGTGCGCACGTTCAAACTGTAGGTTCATAAGAGCCTTCAGAGGATCAGGGAGAGGAAGTTGGCCAACTTCATCCCGTGGGGCCCTGCCAGTATCCAGGTTGCACTGTCTCGCAAGTCGCCCTATCTGCCCTCGGCCCACCGCGTTAGCGGCCTCATGATGGCCAACCACACCAGCATCTCCTCGGTACACACACACACACACACACACACACACTCACTCACTCACACTCACACACTCACTCACTCACTCACTCACTCACTCACTCTCCTCACTCACTCACTCACACACACACACACACACACACACACACACACGACTGTGGAGCCTAGAGCTCTTCAGCTCTCCCCCTGCAGTGGAGCCTCACAACTGAATTACACTGAATTGCATTTAGCTGGCTGAGCTCTCCGTTTCCTCAAATTAGATAGAATGTTTTTCCTCCTTTTCTGGTGTAGTTATGTCATGTGTCTGCGTAACAAGCTACTTGAGTTGGAGGCTGAAAGTACTGATTCATACATTAGACTGAAGACTTGTTTGGGAAAGATTTGACAATGGTTGGAATTTGCCTATAATAGGAATGCTGAGTAAATGAAGCATTTGGGACATGAGGCTATTTTTCTATTCCTCTCTCTCTCAGCTGTTTGAGCGCACCTGCAAGCAGTACGACAAGCTGCGGAAGCGCGAGGCCTTCCTGGAGCAGTTCCGGAAGGAGGACATGTTCAAGGACAACTTTGACGAGCTGGACAACTCGCGCGAGGTCGTGCAGCAGCTCATCGACGAGTACAGCGCCGCCACGCGGCCCGACTACATCTCCTGGGGCTCACAGGAGCAGTGAGACACACACACACACTCACACACTCTCAAGGCTGTGCCTCATGAAAAGGAGTCTACACACAGCTGTGCTTCATCAGGAGCCTACACACACACACACACACTGATAAAGAAGTCTCCGAGCCTTCTACGTCCCTGTGCCACACTCAAAGAGTGGACATTGTTGATAACTGTTTGCTGAAGCGCCTCCCGGTTGGTCCTGACATGGGATCAGTAAGGACCTTAGCCCTCCAATGATAAAGTAGAGTAGCCAGAAAGGAAATGGCTGTTCCCAGAACAGTCCCTCCTCTTCTTAGAGTCCCATGTGTCTCTCTCTCTCTCTCTCTCTCTCTCTCTCTCTCTCACTCATGTGTGCCTCAAAAAGTGCTCCGCAATTGTAGTCAAGTGCTTGTTCAGTCTGTCTCCTCTGCTCTCTCTCTCTCTCTCTGGCACAGTCACCGCTACCTCTCAACCTTTTTCTTCTTCTTTTTGCTGATCTACAGCTTTCCCTGTCTGGCTGAATGACATACTGCTGCTCCTCCACAGCATTTACTAGAGATGCACATTCCCATTAATATGTACATTAAAAAAAAGACACCGTGGCATCCAGGCCTGGTGCATCTGTCTGTAGAGTCCCTGAGCTGTTTGACACGGCAGAAGATAAACAGAAGATGGTTTCCTGTCGTTCCAGATCATCAAGTGACTACTCAGAGGTGTAAATGATCATCTCTCAGTCTGTCTCTCCCTCTTTCTCTCTCTCTCTCTCTCTCTCTTTCTCGTTCTCTCTTTCTGACATAGGTTTAAAAATAGCTCAGGCAATCACACAAGAGATGTGTCTGAATGTAACCCTAGAGGGGCTGGAGTAAGACTGGAGACGGAAATGGAGAGTCGGGAAGCACACACACACACACACAAAGTTAGTCACATTTTGGTCCCTCCTGCACACAAGCTACACAATCAGTCTTTCCCTCAGGAGAATGAAATATATGCACACGCACACACCCACACACACACATATGCACGCACACACACACAGCTGTTTCTGTGTTGCTGCTGAAGGAAACACACAGAATTCTTTGTGGTGTGTGTGTGTGTGCAAACCACTGTGTTTAATACAGTCCAGGTGTGGATGGTGGAATGGTACTGTGTTCCACTGAGTTCTTAAAGCATTGCGTGGGTTTGAAGTGGGTCTGACTTGTCCAGGAGAGGCCTGCAGTTTAAATCTCCCACTCAGCCACCCCAAAAAAAACACACACACCCCCCCTCCTCTTCTCCCTCATCCTCAACATGAGCCCAGTGTGCGTGAGCTGGAGCTCTGTCTTGACGTCACACACACACACACACACACACACATTTCCCAGTGCCGTCGCTCTGCTCACATGCTCCAAATGTAAATACTCAGCTGCTTCAAATTTACTCAAGTTGTGATATGGTAAAAATAAATGGTTGGTTTTTTTCCAAGAGCGTACATAGTCATTATTTGGAGTGTGTGTGTGAGTGAGAGAGAGAGTGCGTGAGAAGGATCCCAGAGTAATAAGAGGGTGTAAAATGGTGAGAGGTAACACTTGTGTGTGCGTATGTGTGTGACGTGTTAACAGGAAACATCAATACTCCCAACTCAGTAATGGTATAATGGTTCTTATTTATTTGTACATACAGTATTTATTGTTTGTTAGCTATATTATTGCACGTCTGAGTCAGCTGTACAATCAACAGTGCAGTAGTGGCCGATAAAATGAGTGACATAAGAAAAAGTACCGTGTGGCAAAAACCAATCCGTTTCCGAGCTGGAGGCTATAAACAGTCTGTTTAGTTTCCCCCCTTGGCTCACAGCTGCCAGCAGCTGCACACTAGCATTCTCACCGTCTGTGTGTGTGTGTGTGTGTGTGCGCGTGAGAAGGAGAGGCCGTGTGTGTTGGAGGAAAATTCACCACTCTGTGCTGAAGCAGAGTTAAGAGCTGAAGAAGTCTGTTGATTTGGGCTGTAGTGTAGTGCAGTGAGAGCTAGGAGGGAGTTAGTCAGTGTTAGAAGCCTCCGGAGAGCTTTGGTCCGAGCTCTCGTGACAGAAGGGCTGAGTCGTGATCACGTCAGATCACATCTCTCACACACGCGTGCACACATCATTCAGTGAGGGGTGTGGGCGAGAGTTGTTAAGGGTGTTTTATAGTTCTTTCCAAGCGAATATTAAAACATGTAAAAAAAATGTTTTTAAAAAGTACAAAAGCCTTAATAGCCGGGACCAACCCTTTTCCCTCAGGGAGATCCTCTTGCTGAAAGACGCAATCAGTTGGACAGACTGATCAAATGCTATCTGTGTGAAGAGCTTAGCTGAGTCGGAGGGGGTTTGGACATACCCAGAATCCCCCAGTGTCTGTTCCCAGAATCCTCTGGTGCTGCAGGGGACAGGATGTTCCCAGCTCCTTAGCCGTAACCTCTCCCGCTGAGTGCATCTGGAGTCTGAAAATCCGCGTCCTGCTCAAAAGCCAAAGACGCCATCAAAGGGCTAGCGCACTTCCTCCCTCTGACCGTCCAGTAATGATTGTCTGTCTCTTTATCTGTCGCTGTGTGCTCCCACAGGCTCGCCAGCGCTCTCAGAGGGTCTGTGATGTCTGTCTGTCTTGTCTGTTTTCCAGTCTATATCAGAGGTGACAGATTGCTTTGTGTGTGTGCGTATATTTGCCATAATTCTTAGGATTTTGAGGTTCTTCAAACTCAGGTGTGTTTCCACAGTTCTCAGTGCTTTGAGGACATGGCTTGAGCCTCTGTGTGTGAATGTGTTTGTGTGTGTGTGAGTGTGTGTGTGTATGCATGTGTGAGTGTGTTTCATCACACTGCATGCGAGGGCAGCTGGAGCAGTGGGTTGCACAACTTGGGATGGGTCTCCATGGTAACGGTGACATCCCCCTTGCCCAGATGACGTTGGGTGGCACAGAGGTAGGCATTCATCAAGTGCACAATCTCTGTCAGCTGAGGAGAGAAAGAAGAAGGGATTGTTAACATCTTTCATGACTAACCTGATGTAATCCAGAAGGCCACAGCAGCAGCAGAATGCACACAGCACATAAGCGACAGTCATTGTATGTGTGGGCAGAGTGGTATGGTCGTGGTGTGTGTGTGTGTGTGTGGGAGAGAGGGGGGGTGGGGGCGTGACACAGTCAGGCCTTTGTATGCAGTACATGAGAAGAGGGGGCTAAAGGAGGAGGAGTCCTGGATTTGGGAAATGGCAGCGTGGGGTTGTGGGAAACGCCTGGAGGGATGCAGCCAAAGATGAGGCCAGGACCTGGACTTTACCTCCCCAGAGCAGCTCCGGCTCATTAGTGTTGTCCACTCACAAAAGAGCCCACTCACACGCCACTGCTGGCTGAGTGAGGGTCTCCACTCCAGCACTGCTGTGTGTGTTTGTGTGTGTATGTGTGTTTGCTCTGTCACAAAACCCAATCCAGCACTACTCTATGTGTAAAGGGTTCATCAGTCCTGCTCTGTTCTGCCATGCTTCATGCTTATGTTATCACAAATGAACCTACTGTAGTATTGCAACCCTGTGAGTGTATATTCTAGTGCTATTATGTGTGTGCATTCTGTGTTCAGAGGAAATTGCTGGGCGTGCGTGTCTGTTTTTGTGTGTGTGTGCATGCGTGTGTCCCCACCTGGCTGGTCTGCAGTAGCAGATCCCGGTCGCCAGTGCTGATGCGGAGTGTGTGAGGGTCCGAGATGCCGTATGAACAGATCTGACCGATGGGGAAGGAGTCCAGGGGTTCAGCCTCTCCGGGCTGATACAGCGAGACACAAGAGGCCGCAACACCCAGCAGCAGCCTGCCTGAGAAG
>NC_063194.1:21593839-21596339 GCF_017589495.1 Alosa alosa
ATAAGACCCGTGGCACAGCGCTGCCAAGACGCCCTGCTCCTCACACACTGAGCCAGAGAACAAAACACACTCACAGCAGGAGGGGAGCACCAGTGTGTGTGTGTGTGTGTGTGTGTGTGTGTGTGTGTGGGTGGGTGTGTGTGTGCGTGTGTGTGTGTGTGTGTGTGTGTGTGTGTGTGTGTGTGTGTGCGTCTGTGCGTGTGCGTGTCTGTGTGTGTGTGTGTGTGTGTGTGTGTGTGTGTGTGTGTGTGCATGGGCGTGTGTTTGTATTTGTGTTTGTGTCTGTTATATCTATGTGTGCATCTCTGGAAGTGTGTGCGGACGTGTGTGTGTGTGCATCTGTAAGGATATGTATGTATGTATCCAACTTAATGTTGGAGACTAAGGTGTGGTAAAACACATCTGGACTTTCTTTCCTCTGCAGATAAGAACTCACAAATACAGTATACAAACTGTACATACACACACACACACACACACACACACACACACACACAGAGATAGATAAGCTTAGTGATTGTGATGGCCTGGCTGGAATTGAGAGCAATCCAGCCTATCCCTCAGTGAGTCAAAACTGAGTCACATTGATGCCGCCACCAAGAGTCTGTGTGTCTCTGTGTGTGTGTGTGTGCGTGTGTGTATCTGAGTTCTTTTGTTCTAGTATTTGTTTGTGCCAAGTCACACCCCACTGTCATCTGAAGTAACTGATCAATTATTTACAGAAATAAAAATCCATAGTGATATGAGCCATGTAAGCTCCAAAGACATTTAACACAATGTCTACACTATAGCAGTCCCTGTGACAACTACAGTTACAGTGAGGGCTGCTCTGTAACTTACCGGATCACCTCTGTAAATGAATGATTTGTGCTAACATCAGTTTTGTTACTGATTACCATTTGTCTTAATGGGGGAAACTGTAAGGCACACCACTAACACCACACCTTTAACCCATCAATTCAACCCCTGTACACCTCCACCCGTGTTGAGGTGGGGCTGTGGGCAGTGGCTCTTACCTGCAGGACCCGTTGGGGGAGCGCGTGGGCTGGGAGAGAAT
Organism: Alosa alosa; assembly: GCF_017589495.1. Classification (NCBI taxonomy): domain Eukaryota; kingdom Metazoa; phylum Chordata; class Actinopteri; order Clupeiformes; family Clupeidae; genus Alosa; species Alosa alosa. Next base: position 21,594,897 of record NC_063194.1, read on the forward strand.
CGCCTCCAGGGGCCGCTGTCAAAGACAAAGCACACAGTTACTGTAAGATTATATCAGATATTATGAGCAGGTCATAGAGTGTTAGCTACAAGGATCCTTCATGAAACTTAAGTAAAACTACCTTATTTTAACAAGTATACTATTACAAGTATACTCTTACAATACTCTCGGGCATAGCAAAAACACACACTCACACAGTATATATAATAATAATAATAATAATAATAATAATAATAATACATTTTATTTATAATGCACTTTTCATCAAAGATCTCAAAGTGCTAGAGGGTAGAAACAAAAAAGATGAGCAGTTTTTTGTATATGTATATACCCGCTACATAACAATGAAAGTTACAACATCTGAACATCAGTTGGCTCATTCCTGCTATGTGCACACATCCAGACAGTGATGCACTCTAAAGTTCCTTTCACAGAACCTTCTGGATCCAAATAAGTCTGTGTTCAAAAGCGGCCACTCTACCGAAACGGCTCTGCTGTCTGTAACAGAAGCCTTAAAGAAGCCAGGACGACCATTTCGGTCATCAATACTCATTCTGCTTGACTTATCGGGCTGCCTTTGACCACGGTTAATCACCGCATCCTTCTCTCTATACTCTCTAACATGGGAATCTCCGGCTTTGCTCTCTCCTGGTTTGAATCCTACCTCACGGGACGCTCGTTTAACGTATCATGGCTTAGACAGCTATCTGCACCTCACTATCTCACCACAGGGGTCCCCCAGGGCTCAGTTCGCATGGCTTCTCATACCACTGCTATGTAGACAACACACACTCTATCTGTCCTTTCCACCTGATGACCCCTTTGTCTCGGCATGGATCTCGGATTGCCTCTCAGACATATCTATATGGATGAAGACACATCACCTCGAGCTAAACCTCTCAAAAACTGAATTGCTGGTCCTCCCAGCTAAACCTACCATACACCATGACATCAACATCAAATTTGACTCCCTGTCTGTTTCACTTACCAGGGCTGCAAGAAATCTAGGAGTTGTTCTCGACAACCAACTAACCTTCTCCGATCATGTTGCCTCGGTCGCCCGGTCATGCCGTTTCGCACTCTACAACATACGGAAAATCAGGACTTACTTGACTCAAGATGCTACCCAACTCCTGGTACAGGCAATAGTCATCTCACGACTTGACTACTGCAACGCCCTCCTGACAGGTCTCCCAGCCTGCGCAGTGAAACCCCTTCAGATGATCCAGAATGCAGTGGCGCACCTGGTCTACAACCAACCCAAAAGGGCATGTTACCCCACTGCTCATCCAGCTACACTGGCTACCTATGGCTACCCGCATCAAATTCAAGTCTCTAACACTTGCCTACAAAGCAGGTACACTCAGGCCAATCCAAACTTTTCTCATCTGTTGTTCCTCGTTGGTGGAACGCACTGCCACTTCCTACTAGAGCAGGGACATC
>NC_063194.1:21601339-21641339 GCF_017589495.1 Alosa alosa
TAATTGCTAAAAACTGCTAATTGCTAAAAACTGCTAACTGCTAAGAACTCCAACCCTCTTTCTGTGTGCACATCAAAATCTTACAAACTCATACCAAAGATCCTTTAGAACGCTTTATCAACCGTCTCTGCTCATACATTTCAAAGACTGACAAGCAATTTCAGAGCCAACAACTTCCAGACAAGAGTCCCAGGGTGCTGCACTGTTCCAAAGCATACCCTAAATTTAGGGTCTAGGGTATATCCTATCAGAGGATGAGATTTATGTTTCCTGTTTGTTTCTTCGAGCGGGGTTTCCTTCCCCTAGTGCAGGGACCTCAGCCACAGCCTGCCCATGCTACAGAAGAGTTGAAGAGTGGAGGAAGAGAGGAATAGACCACAAGAGAGAGAAAGGAGGAGTGAAGGAGAGGAGAGGAGGAAGAGATGAAAATTAGAGTAGAACAGGGGAGAAGAAGAGTGGAAGAGGAAGAGAGCAGGACAGGAGAGTAGGAGAAAAGGAGAGGGAGAAAGGAGGACAGGGGTAGCACAGGAGACAAGGGAAGGAATATAGAAGAAGAGGAAGAGAAGAGAAGAGAAGAGAAGAGAAGAGAAGAGAAGAAGAAGAGAAGAGAAGAGAAGGAGAAGGAAGGAGAGCCCCCAAGGAGAGGGCAGGGTTTGGGAGAGCTCATCTGCGTCACGGCGTACAGACTCATGTGGTCCACTGCGGTCTGTCCTGGCAGGAACCTGGCACCAGAGCATATTGCCGTTTCAGAGAAAGGACCTTGTGCACACGCAAACACACACACACACACACACACACACATACACAAACCACAGAGAGACACACTCACACACTGACACACATATACCCTGACACACTAAACACACAGTCCAATGGCACACACACACACACACACACACACACACACACACACACACACACACACACACACACGAGTGTGTGGGGTCTGACCACCTGCTTGAAGCTGTGGTTTGGTGGGCATTGGTCCTGCTGGAGGAGCCCTGTGCGCAAACACTGAAATGGAAGTTTCCGGAGACAGAGAGGGCTTCCCCAGCACCCTACCAGTTCTCCCTGAAAAAACCCACTAAATACGCAATGGAAAACATGTCCTGACCCTGCTGTTGCTTCAGTCTATTACAGAAAGACAAACTCAATATCTAAACAGCTAAACGTTTCAATGACACCATATCAATGAAGTGGAAATGTTGTGCCCTCAGTGTGTGTGTGTGTGTGTGTGTGTGTGTGTGTGTGTGTGTGTGTGTGTGTGTGTGTGTGTGTGTTTGTGTGTGTGGTGGGGGCGTGTCTTAATGTGTTTGTTGTCATAGTTGTGCTGCTAGCACGGGCTAGTTTGTTGTGTTTGTTTGTGTGTGTATGTCAGTCTGACGCAGGGGCAGCTGGTCACATTAGCAACAGTGGATTAAGCTGAAACAGCTAAGAAAACAGCACACACCAGCCACTCATCAAGGGGCTCCAGGAGATGGGGGCATGTGACTGTCTCCACCTTCACACACACACCCTCACACACCAAAATGCGTGGACTGGACAGCCAGACAGTAATGATGAGCTGATGGAGCAGATGGAGAGTTAGTTGGAGAATGATATGAAATATTGATTTGTCAGTGAATCTTTTCAACAGCACACATCTGTGGTGGGGGAGGGTGGAGGGACGGTCTTTGGGAGTGTGTGAGAAACAGGGAGAGGGAGGCACGGCCAATTAGGAACAGTGTGTGTGTGTGTGTGTGTGTGTGTGTGTGTGTGCGTGTGTGTGTGTGTTTGAAAGAGGGGAGGTCAGAGATCCATTAGAAACAACCCTTTAATGTCCTCGGGCCAATTCTCATTGTGTGTGTGGGTGGGTAGAATTCCAAGGCCCTGGGGTACTATTTACCACATGGCCTAAATAAGTGTGTGTGTGTGTGTGTGTGTGTGTGTGTGTCCACGTGCGCACGCGCTTGTGTCTGTGTGCCTCTCTATGTGTGTGTGTGTGTCTTTATTACAAGTTTACCCAGGCCCCTGTGACAGATTGAACAGCCATAGATGAATGGGTCAGTATTTCGGTCTACACCTGCAGCGGTGGAGCAGACTGATTCTGAGAGAGACTATACTGCAGAAAGAGATTGCCTTTAGACTGGGACCCATTTAGAGTATACTGAGACAGTACTGGGAGACTACTGACTGCATTGGGCTTGGGTGCTGCAGAGGCGTTGTGCAGTAAGGTAACAGCAGCAGGACAACAATGGCCCTTTCACACACACATCAGGACATCACTGAGATGTCTCACAGATCAGATGACCACTGAGGTTGTGCGTGCGTGTCTCTGTGTGTGTATTTGGAGGCATACTCAATAGCATTTACAAGGCTTCAATTGCATTATGGGACAGTGTGGCTCAGTGTTCAGTGCAGTCCAGTTCAATCAAAAAACATCACTGATTGGATCACGCACACTGCGCACACACACACGCACACACACACACACACACACACACACACGCCAAAACTAACACATTTAGACATATTCAACAACACAATCCAACAACTACACACATTTGCTCTGAAAGAAGATTTCACCTAGCGGTGCCAATCGCAGGCCCGTGGGGGGCACTTGTTCCCCGCTCCAGTACCACTCTCCCGTTAGCTCAGCTGGCCACCTGATCCTCGCGGACGCTCGCGCGCTCTCAGAGTAGAAGAGGGTAACCGGGGTGAAACGGGCCGGCGACATCGCTCTCCAAGCACGTCGCCACAAAACCTCTCCCTGTTCAAACACCATTCACGTCTGACGCAATATTTACCGGCCATCTGCGCACTTTCAATTACTTTCACAGGGATGTCTATCTGCTCAGCGCTGAAAGGTATAGTCAGAGAGAGAGAGAAAGGGGGAGGGAGAGAGAGGGACAGAGAGAATATATTTGGTACTTACTCGGCCATTGCTCTTTACTTCGTCCTTATTGCGCAACTCGAACGACTCTTCCTCCTCTTTCTCTGCATGGTCTCGGCCCAGCAGATTGAACCCCTGCCTGCAGCACACACACCAGTGCAGTCCTGTCCAAGGCATTCACCCCTCCTCTTCAATAGCCCGTGTCCACGGCTTTCTCTCACATGCACGTGCACGTTCGTGGCTCTTTATGTGTGTGCGAGACAAGAGACTTGCACACACACACTTATTTCCTGCGTCCCAGTGCTGCTAGCTGTCCTGGCAATGCACCCGCTGTTCTAAAGAGGCGCACCGGGGAAACGCGCACGTTACGGTCAGTCTCAGTCTCTCAGTGACAGTACTCCTTCTGAACTCCACAGCAGTTACAGGACAGGAAGTTTGCCGAGAGCCTCCAATAAACTTGACGTCTCTCCCCAAACAGTAATATTGAAGACAAAACTCAAGTCTCCAGATGTTACGATGTTGCTATCCCGCTTTCTTCTCAGCGATACGTTAAGTCAGTTGAACGAGTTCTTTAAGTTCTTAAAAGTTCTCAAAGAACCGAATCTAAAGTCTCAACGTACACTCGGACACACTAAATAACGATGGGTAAAAATACTGCGCACTAAACAAACTCCAGCGTCCTAGCACACACTCCTGATTGCGTGTTCTCTACCCTCTCCCGATTGCGCAGCTCAAGTCTTCCTCTCTGAAGATCAGACTGTTGGTCTCCGAGAAGCCAGGGAGCAGGGCGGAGCCAACTCTCGCTCTGGCCCAATGGGTAAGTGGAACCAGCTGGACACACACACACACACACACACACACACACTCACAGGTTCCTCCACTGACACACTCTTGCGTCACGTGCCGTTTTGGATGAAAGCCAAGAGGCCTGTCTACTTCTGTGTTTGTAATGATTCCTTTTTCCATAGCAAGGTGTTGTCAAACAAATGACTGGAAGGGACAACACACATTTGGTTCTGTGTAGTTTAGTCCGAATCATTCCAAGATGGAAAAGCACGGATGTGGTTCTTCTCAAACTGAACCGGATAAGTACTGAGTGACTGAGTACAGCTGAATATTTAGACCATGGCAATGTGTATGTCATTACAGCATACACATTGCAACCACTACCATGACAAAGTAAATATTCCAAGTACAAGGCTCTCCAGATTAAACCACAGTTTAAGGCTTTGAACAGGGCACCAGTAAAAATATTTTGGTATTCAGTGTGACTTAAAGCCATCGTCTGCTAAATAACAATATAATGGTGATAGAGGAATATAATATCCATCATATATTAAATTGCTTGTCTTTAATATCCATCATATACTAATGCTTTCTGTCTCCCCTCTGATAGGCCCATAATTAACCAGCCTCCACTTTCCAAAATGCATGAAACAAGAGGGGAAAGCTTTCAGTGGAGACTCACAAGTGAACACAGAGACAAACAGACCCACCATTTTCTCCTTTGTCTGCTGCTCAGAATTGGGCATCCAATAGACATCTTCAGAAGCATGTAAGTCCAGCTATAAATAGCTTGATACCAGAACCATTTGACAGATGAGGAGCATCAGATCTGAGTGAGAGAGAGAGTGTGAGAGAGAGTGAAAGAGAGAGAGAGAACACTGGAACAGTATGAAACAGGAGGCCTAGACAAATCCCACTCGATTACAAATATACAGTGGAAGCATATGATTACAGCATCTCCTGGTTTCCTGTGTGGCAAATGTGAACTCTTGCTGTTCTCCAGTGAGGCTCCCCAAGGATTGCTTCCCCCAGATGGGCCCGCCTCCTTGTGATTGACACTTCCTGTGTGCCCCCCCCTTTTCCAGAGCTGGCTGTTGACTCTGGAGTAGTTTCCACAGGAGATGTTTCTCTGGAGTAGTTTTCACAGGAGATGATTCTCTGGAGTAGTTTTCACAGGAGATGATTCTCTGGAGTAGTTTTCACAGGCCCGCTCTGCGCCCTCCCCCTTTCTTTTTCTTTTCCTCTCTTTCTCTGTGTTTCATCCCCCTCTCTATCAGGAGGCTGGGGCCCCTTATGCTCATTGTCATTCGGCCCCCTTTCCCTTCTCTATCTCCTCTCACTGGTTCAGCTTTTCAGTGTTTGTTTATTTGTTCATTTCATTGTCAATTTCTTTTAAAAGTTGTAAACAGTTCCTAAAATAATGATAATAATTCCTAAAATAATCACGGCATCACCTGTTAGCAGATCACAGACACTGACCGAACTCCAGTGAAGCTGAACCAAACCAAGAGTGTATGGGCTTCAGATGGGGCCCCATTGGCTGTGGTAGAGGAGGGGGTGGGGGTATGTAGCCTACACACTGGGAGAACGGGGGAGGGAGGGAGCGGGGGTTGTGGGTCTGGACTCTGGAGGGGTAGCAGTTGTAGCAGAGAGGGTTAAAGTGGAGGATCTTTGGTTGTAGTTAGCAGAAAACATAGGAATCATAACGAATGACTTTACATATAGATAGTACAGTATAGGTACAGAAGGTGTTCAGTAGGTGGACATGTCCAGCCCACGACTAGCTTACGGGATGTTGCTTGATCAAGCCAGCACAGCACAGTGCTCTTCATTTCAGTTTTGCCGGGGATTATATGAAGTCATGGGCCGGTCATGCCAGGGTGTATATTATGTAGCCTGTGGTCCCTTACAAAAACACAAGTCATGTAAGACATGGGGTCATCGCTTGGAAACAGATGGACACAAATAAAACCGAAGAAAGGCATAACACCCACGACATGGTCTTGCCTTACAAGTCATTTCCGCACCACAGTTATGGTAGCATTTTTGGCTAGAACAGGGGAGCTTTTCCCAACATTTCTGAATGGATGAATCCATGAGACCCCAGGCTTTTTGTGATGTTCAGGGGGATGTTCTTCCAATGTACAGGACAGTTTCTTCTACAAAGGGGAATAAATCTGTATGATCTGTGCCCAGATTTTATCAGTTGCAGAGTCAGCCTATGCCCACTGCAGGGAAATTCCAACACAGACATAAACATACACGCACTCACACACACACACACATAGACACACACACACACACAAACTCATATAGAGCAAATGATGAAAGGATAAAGAGAGTTGGATAAAACAGGCTGAAAGAATACTAAAGGGTGGAACGAGACAAAACAAACAGAAAGCCAAACCAACATAGTCCAGATGTCTACACACCTTGTGTGTGTGTGTGTGTGTCTGTGTGTGTGTGTGTGTGTGTGTGTGTGTGTGTGTGTGTGTGTGTGTGTCTGTGTCTCTGTGTGTGTGCGTGTCTTTGTGTGTGTGTGTGTGTGTCTGTGTGTGTGTGTCTGTGTGTTTGCATGTCTGTGTGTGTGTCGGTGTGTGTGTGTGTGTGTGTGTGTGTGTGTGTGTGTGTGTGTGTGTGTGTGTGTGTGTGTATAAGAGAGTGTTGTGTTGTGTTGTGTCTGTGTGTATGAGAGTGTGTGTATACACTGGGACGTCTATGTGTTTTTCTGCGTCAGCTGAATTCCATGGAGCTGAGGTGGATCTTGATGTTAAAGATTAATCTGTATCTCCAAATGAAAGATGGAAGACTGCTGGCTGTGCTGGGGACCAGACAAAACTACAGCTGTATGCCGGCTAGAAATACTGAGATATGCATCAGACCAGAGAGACTTTCCAGAGAGAACATGGAGGAAGTTGAGTCCTTCTGTACAATATGAGGAACTGATGTATTTCCAAATAACAGTGATTTATATTTAAAGTACATATATTGTCCAGTACTGTAAATATTTGTTTTTTTCTATTGATTGCATCTATACTGGAAGAAATATTCAACAAAAGACAACAGAGAGTTTTCAAAGAGATCATGGAGGAAATTTTGTCCTTCATTACACTATGGGGAATTTGTTGTCAGTAAACTGTCTGTATGAAGCCATACTGTACATTTACTGTAAATTGATTTCTGTTCCCTTTGTGTAATGCTTTATGTTATGAAATAGAAATGACCAAAGACACCGCACAAAAACAACCTGGCTTTTGTAGGCTCATAGACATCCATATAACAATGATTTACTGTTATAGTATATGTATTGTTTGGCATTGTAAATATGTTTTTTATTGGAGGCCATTTTCAAAAGAATGAAAGACTGTATGTTGTCTGAAACGTGCCTACCACAACCACTGCCCTAGGAACTCGTAGTAATAAGCCTCTAGATGAGCTTCATCAGGAAATAGATATCAGCACTCTCTGCAGAGTGTCTTATGCCCTTATTACGGTCATATTAATATCACCACTCCCACAAACAGAGGCCTGTCAGCCTACTGCACATGCCCAGTCAGCAACACCGTGCTCTTCTGACAGACAGCCAGCCATCAGCTCATAAATCATACACTCTCTCAGAGGGGATCTACTGTATGTGTGTATGTGTGTGTCTGTGTCTGCGCCTGTCCATGTGTGTGTGTGCATGAGTGTGTATGTGTGTACTGTATGAGTGTGTGTGTGAGTTTGCAGTATTTTCTTTTGAACATATGCTGACATGCGTCAATCTGGCCTGTATTTATGTTTTCAGTTTAGCATGGTAAATTAACCAAGAACATGGCCAATCACTCAAGGTGGCCCCTGGGCCTCCTCTGTGCCACCGGCATGATGACAGGGCAGAGGTGCTAGTGGCTGAAGTTTTGGAGCAGCTTGGGAATGTGGTTTTGGGTAAAAAAAAACCTTTACCTTCCCATCCTCTTTGTCACTCACACATACCCACATGGAAACGATGCATACACACCCACTCACCCTGCTTCACACACACTTACACACAGACACACAAATATGGACAGATGGTGAGAAAATTCTTAATAATGAGGGTTTAAAACTTTGCTAACAAATACAGTGTGTGTGTGTGTGTGTGTGTGTGTGTGTGTGTGTGTGGCTGTGTGTGTATGCAGAATTTGCATTTATGCATATACTGTATGGTTTTGTGAATCTTTGATCCTTTCTCTTTCTTAATCTGTTGTGGTGTTTCCACCAACTTTCTCACAAGTGACTCAAATTTCCTTTGCCAGCATAGAAACCTAATTATGGCAGAGCAGATCCAGATCATATGAGGCCTATTTGCTCCTATAACAGTTTTCTGTTGTATCTCCACATTAGCTGCAGGAACTCTTGCTGGGACAACCCAGTGTAATGCTGTTAGCCCTGTCTTATGTGTTAGATTGGTGAACACAAAACAGTAGGCCTCAGTTTCTGCCCACTGGGAAACACCGACTATTAGGACTGCCAAGTCCATGTAAGCGGGCAGGAAAAAAACAGAGGTCAGTATGACTAAAGAGTCATACGTGACATAAGTTTATCCAGAAATATATTTTTGATAATGAAATCAGAGTGTAAATATACAGTACACACAAGCACAAGTTTAAACTTCATGTAAATGTTATTTATCACTCTGCCACAATGCTGCTGCTACTACTACTCTGTCAGAAGGTTACGCTAGGACTATGTAAATATACAACACATCTACCTCTATTTTTTTTATATATATTCTATATTTCTATATTTTGATATATGTTCTATATTTCAGTCTCACACTTTAATGTCTGTATGTGGTATGTCTGTATATTTCTATTTTTTATTGTCTATGGCTATGTCTATGTCTAAAGTATGTCTATGTCTGTATTTAAAGTATGTCTATGTCTGCATGGGAAAGTAAGAAACGAAATTTCAATTCTTTGTATGATCAGTGCATGTAAAGAAATTGACAATAAAGCCGACTTGACTTGAGTAAGTAACTAGAGTTGCTGACAGCTGGTCTGACAGCCTGACAGAGAAGCCACTGGTGTGAGGCAACCATCTGTAGAAACCTATAAATTAGAGCCCTCCAGAAACGCTATTATTAAACACAGCAGCAGGGAGAAGACAATACAGACCACAACACAAAGACTGCTAAGGATGTGGCTCAAGCCCTCAGATAGCCACTGCATTACCAAACATTAGCCAGCTTCTCTCTGATGGAAAACAGCCTGTCTGACTGCGCTGGAAAAAAAAGGCAAGCTCGACACGTATGAGAAATAATACCACCACCTAGTGGTAGTCTTTGGTATCATACTTCGACTTACAGTTTTTCTCGATTGCTTTGACCTGTTTACTGTAAAGAAACTGGGTTCCACTTGATCTTCATGAACACCTTCTTTGCACAGCAGAAGTCATCTCTTGCGAATGTGTTCACACATTTTCATTGGGTTTACACATTTCTCACACCCTTTTGCAAAACAGTTACTGTACAAGATGACAGATATCATTCAAAAACCCCATACTCTATTGGTTTTACCGTGCTAAACAAAAGGAAAACATCTTTTCATAGGTGGTAGAGATTCCTTGCATAAGTCTGAATCTCTGATACACCTGTGTGAAACTCCTTTGCACAATTCTTCAATCAGCAATCATTCATTATCCACAAGAGATGCCATGTCTGTTCTGTGTTGCTGAATGACACCTGTGTTAACTGTTTTGCTAAAGGGTCTGAGAAAAGTGTGAACCCAATGAAAATGTGTGAACACATTCGCAAGAGATGACTTCTGCTGTGCAAAGAAAGTGTTCATGAAGACCAAGTGGATCCCAGTTTCCTTAACAGGTCAAAGCAATCGAGAAAAACTGTAATAAGTACATGGTCATTAACAAGCCTCAGAGACCTAAATCACAGCTTGATGGTCTGCCACCGTCAACTTCAAGGCACCTAATCAACCCTAACCCTAGCGCCTTCCAGGCTTCCAGCTCTGCCTTGAAGTCGGTGGTGGGGGCCCAAAAGACCATATGACTAAATCACTGGCTACTGCTTTTTTAACGGAATGGGTAAAATAAATATCAAGTGTCTGTAAAATAAATGTGCCACAGTCACACAAACTGTGATGACAAAGAACACATGACCCGTAAGATTATGCGGCTCATAAATACATGAAAACTAAATAAGTTAAAGGTAAGGGGAAATGAGTCTAATCCAACACATACTTTGCAAACTTCAGCTAACTGCTCTCCTATCTTTCCATTCTGTTTGTGCACTCACAAAAGTGGCACGTAGTGAACATGTAGGGGAGTATACTGACTCGATTTAAACTGCAATATCGGTCACTTTTTGCCTTTACAGTAAGAAGGCACATTATCTTCTGTTTTATAATCAGTTAATTGTATGATTATAAAACAGAAGAACATCCTTTGAGTCTCACCTGGTGCTCTCCTGAAGTGGGACATATGTAGGGGTGACTGAAGGGCAGAGCAGTGGCACCTCACCATGGTTGCTGCATCTGCTGGGCAGCTTCTCTGGACAGGGAATAGAAATTCAACAGTTCACCCTTTTCAAGGCAAGTCACAGATGTCTATCATATTCATTGCAAATGGACTCCTCTTAAAAGCCATTTATTGGCCTTCTTCACCCGGCGGCCAGAACAAGGCTACAGGGTACACTTGCCCTTACACCTCAGTGCAGCAGCAGCACAGAGCACAGCAGCACTCCATTTGCAAAATGCCAAAAAAAACTGACTGAAGAAGAGGAAGAACAGGCCAGCGAACCCTTTCTTCTTTTTCGGTGAGCTTTTTTTTTTGGCAGTTTGCAAACAGAGTGCATTACCATCACCATCTGCTGGACTTGAGGTGTAATGGCAAGTGTAGCCTGCAGCCTCACTCTGGCCGCCAGGTGAATAAGGCGAATACTGTAATATGGCGTCCCAGTAGATAGATAGATAGATAGATACTTTATTGATCCCCAGGGGAAATTCAGTAGTGTCTGATCTGCTAAATCAAATACAATTTGATAGACAGGTTGCCATGGAAACAGATTGTGAACTGATGAGTGTTGTCCTACAGGTTGACCCCTAGACTTCAGAGGCCATAATGTCTGTGTGTGTGTGTGTGTGTGTGTGTGTGTGTGTGTGTGTGTGTGTGTGTGTGTGCGAGTGTGTCTGTGTGTGTGTCTGTGTGTGTGTATGTGTGTGTGTGTGTGCGTGCGTGTGTATGTGTGTGTGTGTGTGTGTGTGCGAGTGTGTCTGTGTGTATGTGTGCGCGTGAGTGTGTGTGTGTGTGTGTGTGTGTGTGTGTGGAAACCGCAGGGTATCAGGTGAAAACAGTTAGAGTGATGAAAACATCATCAGCATCTAATCATCCCCAGGCCATCACACATGCTGAGGACTGACCATAATCACAGTGGACGGGCAGGGCTTGGGGGTGCGGGAAAATGACAATCTCATCTGAGTGAAAAACATGGCAAATCCTGGCACACACACACACACACACACACACACACACACACACAGAGTCCAATCTCCCCAGCTGCCCTACAAACCCACTTCTTAATCCTAAAGCTGTTCAGAGCAGGATGGTCACCTCCCTCCCCCGTACTACTAACCCTACAGCTGGCAGCCTGTGGTCTGAGCTGGACTCTCTCTCTCTCTCTCTCTCTCTCTCTCTCACACACACACACACACACACACACACACACAAATCTTTCAGGAAAAATGTAGACCTATAGGCATCCAAATGACTTCCTGATAGGAAAGATATGCAAAATACATGTTACAGATACAACATTTGTCGCACGGTCAAATAGAAATAGGTAAAGTGTTATTGACGACAGTGACGGCACTGCAGAGTGCGCTAACCGCGTGAGTACCTGCCGTGACCGAGCGTGGGAGGAGGCGCACAAGATTCAAATGTTTCGTCGTTAATGTAGTGAAATATATTCCATACTCATGACGTTTTAATGGAGACGATTGGAACAAGGGCAGCCTCGGGCTGTACCATCAGCTACGAAACATGAAACACGCCAATCCTTTCACATAGGTGGGTGTTGCCTGAACATTGCGGAGAGAAAAGTTTTTTTTCTTCTTCGGGCGATATCTGCAACCCCTCCTCTCCCCTAAAACTCCGCTCAGACTCTTAAAAGCTTGGGGTTTGCATTCTTTTAGAAACGTCGCCATGGTACCTGTCTGCCTCATTTCAATCCAACCCCATCAAAAGCCCATATAAACCCCTTTAGACTAATCACCATGATCATTCCCTCTCAAATCGAGGAATTTGTGGAAATGTAAGTAGGCGCGCCCCCGCCGCAGAGCAGCATCAGCAGCAGTATGTGAGGATGCGCGCTCCCGTCTCCACCGAGAGCTCCTCGTTCACCATCCCGGCCAGGAGAGTTGGAGCAGCCTGAGCCAAAGTTGTGTGGAGCGGCAGTAAAGGGATGCGGTGGTGCCCACTAGGCAGGTGGACGCAGCACGCGGTGTAACGGTAAAACAAGCGTACAACGGTGGGGCGACGAGACACCAACGGCAAGGATGAGCCTAAAAATGTTGTGCCCGAGCCTGCTTGTCCTGCTCGCGTGTCAGCTCTGCTCGTCACGTAAGTCTGCGATGCGGATTGCATCGTTTTTATGACTTTCACAATAATTGTATCCGCGTAATGCACTGATGTAGGGATTTTAATTTCTAAATTAAGTCCTTAAATGCACTTTGATGTTTGCACCTTGGCCGGTACCAAACCCCAAATAATACTGAAAACTCAAACAATCAAATTGAAGAAACTAGTCCCTGTAAAACAAAACATCCATTTTGTCCATATGTTCTGGGTACTTTGTCGCCCGTATCTCGACCTGTGTGTATTTAAACAAGTAGAGCAGGAGTTCTACTATGCCTTCCTGGCGCGCGGCTCTGGCAGCGGCTCGCACGGGCTCTTTCTGCATTGCAGTGCTTCCTCGCGCCCGCATGGAAGTGTCTCCGCATGGGAAAGGTGCGCCTCGTGCACACCCGACGCAGGGGACAAGCTCGAAGGACGATCCTTGGTTCCACCTTTCGGCTCTTATTAGAGAGTATTTCGAGTCAATTTGTAGCCTATATGTTTAAAGTGACCGGACGATCATATCAGTTTTACATGTATGTCTGTGCGTATGATGACCAGCCCTAGGTGGTAGTCTACCACCCACGAACCCATCCTAAACGCAGCGGGGGGAAACCTGTCCGTGACTTTCACAACGCGCTCCTTATAACTCTTTTTGATTCAGTTAATGTATGACATTTCACAGGACACAGGTCGATGTAGTGAAAGCAACCTCAACCGTAATCGTCATCGCCATTTGCATCGTGATCTGTTTTATTTAATTAGTCCTAAAATGTGATGTAGCAAGGCCATGGCCAATCTGCCCCTCTCATACCTGGAAACACACACACACACACACACACACACCAGGAATACACACTCAAAGGTCTTGAAGGTCCTGCACTGTTTCTGTAGGTCCTAAATTGCTTATTGTATTGTTATGTTGTGTATGGCTGGTTGAGTGAAGTGTGGTCCTGGAAGAGTTTTTGGTGTTAATAGATCTATAGAGTAGCCTGCTATATTCTATGTGCTGCAATATGCCGTGCCCGGTGTTTCTTTTTACAATACCAATATGCAAGGTGTAGTAGCTTAGCCCAGTAACCATAGTAACAACTGATTTTTTTAAACAACTAATCAGTGATGTTGTTTAATCACTTTGTTGTTTCGTGTTTCATGTGAGTGTTGTCTCTTGTGTGAATCCACAGTTTAAAATATGGATTGAGTGAGTGTATAAGAGGAATGTTAACTCTCTTGAGATGATCCTTTATGCAAAAGCAGAACTATAAGCATCCCATGTAGCCCTACAGATTATCCCTATTCTTCTTAGCCCCCCCCCCCCGCCTTCCCCCAACATATTTTCTCATCACTGCCTGATAGATTCACTCTCTGAGATTACATACTGTTGTGTTTGTGAGAGAGATCAGGGGATGGGAATATGGGGGCGGGGAGCGATCGACCTTGACTGCATTGTGTAGCACATGGACTCCTTCCTGGACAGAGAGTCCAGTCACCCCAGCTCAGCTATACCCCCATTACTTTCCCCACTCACCATCCAGTGGGCTTACACCCCTCAGTAAAGTTGTTGATTTCCTGTGTTTCATATAGACCCTTTCAACAATAAAAACAAAAACAATGCTTGAACGTTCTATTTGGGCCCCAATCTACCTCCTCTGCATTAAGATAACATATGGAATGTGATGCTGATAATGGAACTCTCTTGAAAGGGTCCATAGTAACGTGAGAGTATACAGGGATGGATTACTGCACGGGCCTACCGGGCCCAGGCCCAGGGGCCCAAGGGGTCAGGGGGCCCTGAAGCCCAAGCCTTTGCATGGAATCATTGCCTCAATATCTACAAATCAGGATGTAGGATATGAATCTGATTCATCCCCCACACAATGCGACAATTAGTGCGGGGGCCCTTAATGCATCTGGGCCCAGGGGCCCGAAAGTTCATAACCCGTCCATGTGAGTATACATCTATATGATGGGTATGGAGTTTAGTTTGTCCTGTGAGTTTGAGATTTGAATTTGTTGAATGTTGACCCATCTGATGGAATTTCTGAGTTGCTGAACTTGAGTTTGTGTAAAATTGTGTTGAGTTTGAATTGTCTGAAGAAGTTTGAAGCGTCAGCTCTGTTGTTCAATTCAAAGCTCTCACACATGGGATATTTTAATGGTCGGCGACATTCTAAATCATCTGCGTATACATCATTGTAATATGGGAAAGGACCGAGGTGGATTGAAATGGAAATAATCCTGGTGGGTTGCACCATAAGATTCCAATCTCATACACTTTTGTGGTATTCACAAATTGATCCTCATTGTCATCTTACTGTTTGTTCACTGGTTCACTGTTTGCGCTAAAGACTCTGGTGCTCATACATGGTCCTGGGCCTGTAAATGGTAAACAAGCAGAGTGGCTCGGCCTCAGACCAAGTTATAAACAATCCCAGCCAATCAACACAGTGCTCACAGGAGCACGGAAGGGAGGGATGTTATATGATTGACTGTTGAGCTCAAATATCAACCACCGTTGGCAAATCTCAAACCAAATCGTGGGCTGCATCCATAATGTACCAGTATGTGGCCTTTTGGAAATCATATTCTGAAACCATTCAATTTTCTTGGCGATGTCTGTGTGACGTATGTGTTTAGTAAGCTGGATGAGAAGGGAGCACATAGAATTTGTACTGTGTGTGTGTGTGTGTGTGTGTGTGTGTGTGTGTGTGTGTGTGTGTGTGTGTGCATGCATGCGTGTGCGCGTGTGTGTTGTGTGTGTGTTTTCAACATAGTCAGTACACACGGGGGGAAAGGGTGCACTGGTGCTGAAAGCTGTTCTATTCCCAAGCTGACGCAGGTAGCAGGAGATGTTTTTGGTGATCCACTCCCCCTTCCTCTCTCCCTCCTCAGACATCCTCGGTTGCACCGCCTTTCCTTCCCCTGTGAATTATTCATGTGTCAGCCTGCAGAAGCTGCTTTGAGCTCACACACTACACACCACACCCTGCTCAGATGCTCCACCAGACCACACGACGTGACGCGTGACGCTGCCAACCACGCGACGCGACGCGACGCGACGCACCTTTACGCACGCACGCACGCACACACACACACACACACACACACACACACACACACACACACACACACACACACCAGCAGGGCTCCTCTCACCTGATCCTGACCTCACCCATTATGATCCAAGGCATTTGAACTGATCCAGGATCAGATGTGTGGTGCCTTTCTACCTGATGGCTGATGTCAGCCGTGGGTCCTCCTTTAGCATTTTAATGTTACACCATCTCCATACTCCCCTTGTGACTAAGAGCCCCGTCTTCTCTGCCCCCCATCCAACAGTGTCCCGGCATCCCACTCCTCCCTCACTCACCTCCCTGATTTTGGCAGTCAGAGACCGAGCCTGAAACTGCAGTGCTTTAGCTACAGCAGGGGCGAAGATATTCTAAACGGTGTGAGATACGCCACTGGCAGCGCAATAAGATGGATGAGCCGTGGCTCAGGCACTGGGAGATCGCTGAGTCAGCCTGGCTCAGGAGAGAGAGAGAGAGAGAGAGAGAGCGAGGGATGGAGAGGGAGTAGGAGGTAGAGCGAGAGAAGAGAGAGAGAGAAAGAGAGAGTATACGCTACTGCCTGCACGCTTCAGCGCTCACTCAGCACAGGGCGCTCTCTCTGGCCACCACGTTGTTGCTGGCGCTTTAAGCCAGCCGTGACTCTCATACTGAACACCAAGCACAGCACAGCACAGCACAGCACAGCACAGAGGCTTTTGGAAGCCCTGCAAATCCCTGAGGAGGGAGGGCAGAGAGGAGGAGGTGGGAAACAAAGAGGAGAGAGAGAAGAGAGAGAGAGAGAGAGAGAGAGAGAGAGAGAGGGAGAGAGAGAGAGAGAGAGCCCCCTGGAGACATTTCATTTCGGAATAGATGTGAGCCGGCAACATGGCAGTGCCCTTGAAGGAGGTGAGAGGATTGAGAAGACAGAACGGGAGAGGGAAAAGAAGAGACAGAAAGATGGTAGGAGAGGGGATCTAGGAAGAGAAAGAGAGAGAGAGAGAGAGAAAGAGAGAGAGAGAGAAAGAGAGAGAGGTAAGAGTAAGAATATGAAACATGATGACGCACTTGCCAGTGAGCTTTGAAAAGGCAAAAAGGGAAGAGCTGCTAATTGAGTGCTTAAAGAGCTGCTAATTGAGTGCTGAGATCCAGTGAGAAGATGAAACAGGTGCACAGAGTGACATGGAGACAGTGACAGAGAGAGTGAAAGAGAGAGAGTGAAAGAGAGAGAGTGAAAGAGAGAGAGAACATGTTAGAGTGGGAGCTTAAGTGGGCTTCTGCATTCTACTGGCTGAATGAAATCATGTGTGTGCATCATGTTTAATGCAGTATATTTAGTCCTTGGGCCAAGGACCCAAAATATAGCATACCGGTACCATCTGGGTGGGCAAATTTTAGTTGTGATTTTTTTATACCTACACATCCCTAGTTTATGTTTTGATATGATAGACCTCTGAGATTGGTAGCTTTATGTGAGGTGCAGAGTAGATGCTGTCTCTTGGTACATTCTGCAGAGCTTAGTGACCATGGAGTCTGGACCCCAACATAAAGGGGTGGTGACAAGACAGGTGTGAAGGATCAGGAGTGAGTAGCATGACTCTCAGCCCAACAGATTTCAAGGTTTTTTCACCCATATCATCCAAATGGGGTCCAAGGGGGAGTGGACCTTTTGCATGTTTGGTCCTCAAACCAAACCTCATGCACACTCTCAACACATCATCCTCTGCTGTCACATTCAAGTAACGCAGGTGAATTTTGTAACCAAGTGTAGTTGAAATGAGTCAGTGCAAAGCACTGAGGACATGCTGTTGTAAAGCCCAGTCTAATAGTCTTTGTCTGGAACAATTCTGGATTTCAAGAGTTGACTGCCTTTACGTCTGTTCAGTTCTCAGCTCTGGCTAACAGAGAGGCTGAGCTCTTTCTGCATATGTGAGCTTCCTTCATCCCCCTCTCTCTGTTCCTTTGCATCCACATATGTGCAAATATGTCCCAGAGATCAGCTGTTTGAGTGGTCTTGAGAAGGAAGTCGTGGCCTACTGGTTAGGGCTTCGGGCTTGGAACTGAAGGGTTGCCAGTTTGATCCCCGACCAGTAAGAACGGCTGAAGTGCCCTTGAGCAAGGTACTGCTCCCCGTGCGCCACTGTAGCAAGGCAGCTCACTGCTCCGAGTTAGTGTATGCTTCACCTCAGTGTGTGCTCTGTGTGTACTTGGCCTAGAAACCTGATTTACATTTTTTTATGAGGCGTGCTCTGAACCACCTGACAGGGAAGGGAGGAAGGGAGTCCAGCGTAAGTGTCCAGGTGGGGTGGCTGTCTGGTAGTAATAATCAGGTAATGGAGCGTGTCATGAATCTTGCAGCAGTGTCCAGACGTGCAGACGAAGGACACAGCCAGCAAGCCGCCAGCCAAGGTTAAGAGAGAGAGAGAGAGAGAGAGAGAGAGAGAGAGAGAGAGAGAGGATGGGCGAGACAGAGGAGAGGGGGGTGGGAGAGAGAGGGATATACATATATATATATATATATATATGAATGAATGATAGAGAGAGAGAGTTTGTTAGTGGGGACAGAGAACATTACAGAACAGTGAGGGGATGCATAGCCATCCTTTTTATCTTCTAATTTTGCTCCTGCTGGGGACACAGTCCTGATGGAGGGGCTCTTGATGTGCTCCCCTTCACACTCCTGCTGACACAGACAAGTAAACAACTCAGGTGAGCTGATGACAGTGCCAAGTCCTCTCTTCATCCATAAACACATGCACACACACACACACACACACACACACACATACTTTCACAAACATAATCACTCCACATATATTATCGCTCACACACACACACACACACACACACACACACACACACACACACACACGATAGCCACACCGTTAAGCTGAGCCATTGTGTGAGGATGCTATGAGCTAATGGCGTTTGAACAGATGGATTGTATTTGCGGAGGAGTGCGGGGAGATGAGTTGGGCTTATCTAGCGCTGGTGTGAAGATTAGGTGGAGTTACGGCCGGCGGGCCGGAGAGAGAGGGATTTATTTATCGGAGGAGAGGAGAGGCCAGAGCAGACCAGCCTGCTGGCCAGCACATACCCTGATTTATACCTTCTGCCTGGTAGCTGTCCTCTCAGCTCTCTCTCTCTCTCTCTCTCTCTCTCTCTCTCTCTCTCTCTCGCTCTCTCACACACACACACACACCTTCATACCCTTATATTACTCACTTCACACGCTCACACAAATACACATACACTGACCACACATTACAGTAATATCCAACACACTAACCATGCAAATGCATAAACACATGCATACCTCACTCTCACACACCCCCACTTGCTTATACAGTCATACGTCACACACACACACACACACACACACACACACACACACACACACACACACGTCCCGACATCAACAAATAAACAGTTCAAGTGAGCTGATGACAGGGCCAAGTCCTCTCCTCATCCATCCAACACACACATAATATACACACACACAAACACACAAACACACACACACACACACACACACACACACACACACACACACACACACACACACACACACACACACACACAGATATTTGCAGAGTATAGAAAGGTAGTTCATTTTGTGTGTGCACGGCCGGATGTGGCGCCATTAGCTGAGATGAAGACATTACCTCAGTGCTGATCGCTCATACAGACAGCTTCTGCTCCACCCTCGGAATCGGAGACACTGAGAGCAAAGGAGGCATTTTTATAACTTAAAACTCACAGAGGGGAAAACTGTTATATTACAGATATAAATACACACTCAATCATCACACACACGGACACACAAACACAAACAGACACACACACACACACACACACACACACACACACACACACACACACACACACACACACACACACACACACACACACACACACACAGTACTTCACTAAGCTGTTGTGATGACTTGTCGCTGAACCCACCTCGTCCCTAAGCTGCTGTAATGACATATCTGTTGGCTCCTCCCTTGTGCTGCTGTTGTTTTTGAGGAATATTACTCCAGAGCACGGCATTTCAGCTAAACTGCAGCACTAAATGGTGTTTTTGAGGAATATTACTCCAGAGCACAGCATTTCAGCTGAACAGCAGCGCCAGATGGAATTCTGCTAACACAATGGAAGGCTAATCTAATGATGCACAAGTTAATATTGTATCTGAATAATTTCATCTATGTGTGGCTGGCAGATACTGCAATAAGTTCTTATTACAACACTCACATCTGACACCTGATACCTTTCTCTCTCCCGCCCATTCTTCCTCTCTCTCTCGCCCATTCTTCCTCTCTCTCTCGCCCATTCTTCCTCTCTCGCCCATTCTTCCTCTCTCTCTCTCGCCCATTCTTCCTCTCTCTCCCGCCCATTCTTCCTCTCTCTCCCGCCCATTCTTCCTCTCTCTCTCTTCTTCTTTCTGCCCATTTGTTTTCTCTCTTGTCTGTGTGGACAGGGAAATGTGTCGATCCCCTGGTTGCACCTCTCTATGCCTCCTCTTTCCTGGCCTCCTCCAGATATAACTTCATATACTCTGCTAACTTTGCCAAACTATATGGTGAGTACCCTCACTAGCTGACACAAAAATGCAAAAATTTGTGCAAAATTTCCAAAATGTAAAATACCCTTTATTCACTCTGTGTGTGTATGTGTGTGCGCATGCTTATGTACATGTGTTCCTGTGTGTGTGTGTGTGTGTGTGTGTGTGTGTGTGTGTGTGT
This sequence comes from Alosa alosa, assembly GCF_017589495.1. NCBI lineage: Eukaryota > Metazoa > Chordata > Actinopteri > Clupeiformes > Clupeidae > Alosa > Alosa alosa. Next base: position 21,621,376 of record NC_063194.1, read on the forward strand.
GTGTGCATTGATGAGTGGAGCGTTTGCTGTGTGTGTGTGTGTGTGTGTGTGTGTGTGTGTATGGTGTGTGTGTGTGTGTGTGTGTGTGTGTGTGTGTGTGCAGGCAGCAGCGGCTGGTCTCCCTCTCCCATAGACAGGCAGCCGTGGCTGCAGATTGACCTGGGGAAGAAGTACCGGATCACGGCCATCTCCACTCAGGGCACCTTCAACTCCTACGACTGGGTGACCAAGTACATGGTGCTGTTTGGGGACCGCCCCGATGCCTGGACCCCATACGTCATGAAAGGGGGGAACATGGTAAGAAGAAGCCCTCTCCATATTTAAAAGAGAACTGCAGTCTTAAATGCATTCCCTTTGCCGTCTGTACATAAAAGCTCAGTTGTAACCAGTGTGGAGAAGCAGATTACTCAGTCATTGATATTATATTCACATACTGTATAGTCATGTTAAACATGCATTAGGATCTATGGATGACTACTTTATATGAACTCTATATGGTTCATGTGCTTTACTGTATAAAACACAGAAGTCAAAATAAAGTGTTCAAACATGAAACAAAAACAACATTTGAATGGACTGGATGATGGTGGTTACGACCAACTGAGCTCTGTTCTCTGTAGACATTGCCAGGGAACTGGAACTACTACCAGGTGAAGAGGAACGTATTCCACTACCCCTTCACGGCAAAGCATGTACGGTTCCTGCCCATGGGCTGGAACACGGAGAACAGAGGCAAGATCGGCGTCCGGCTGGAACTGTACGGCTGCCCTTACGGTGAGCAGGCCACTGGTCACCATTCATTTCAATTAATCATCAAAGACCAATTAGATCTCATCAGCTATCAGCTAGGGCGGGGAACACATTGGCCAGCGGCAAGCTTAACGCAACGCTCACACCATAAAAAGTTCTATCTCGTTCCTATGGTAACACAAACGGTTTGCCTTAACTGACAATTGAATATACGCTCGCATTCCGCTTTGAAAGTTGATTACCGGTAATTTCAACTAATCATCAAAGACCAATTAGATCTCATCAGCTAAGCAAACAGCTAGGGCATTACTGCATCAGCGACATACATAAAGGAGTGATGAATGGTGTGGAGATAGCCTTGTGGTTGGAAATGGGGTTGAGAATGATTAGAGTGTAAAAATATTCTAAACTAATCCAAGTTCAAAGAAACAATCCAAACAGAAATCAGCGTTTGGTGCTCTTGTTGAGTTGTGGGAAAGCCAGCCTGGTCCCCATCAAATTGAATGGCATTCATGTCAATCAGTTGGCTGTAGAACTTGATTGCAGAAATCTTGACCACCACTGTCCTCTGGTGGCTCTCTCTGTCCTCAGACTCGTACGTGATGCACATGGAAGGCAATGACATGGTGGCCTACAAGTTCCCCGAGAAGTTCCGCACGCTGCAGGACCACTTTGCGCTGAACTTCAAGACCCTGGAGAGAGAGGGGACGCTGCTGCACAGCCAGGGCCAGCAGGGAGACCTGCTCACGCTGGAGCTGAAGAGGGGTCGCCTCTACCTGCACATGAGCCTCGGTACGCAACGCCGCCAGGTGTCCTCTCACACACACACACACACACACACACACACACACACACACACACACACACACACACACACACACACTTCTCCATGCTGGCCCCTAACACAGGCATCTCCTCCTCTAGGCAGCAGCACTGTGCACCAGACGGACGGCTTGACCAGCATCCGTGTGGGGAACTTGCTGGACACGCAGCACTGGCATTACGTCACCATCAAACGCTACGGCCGTCAGGTCAACTTCACGCTGGACAGCCAGACCGAGACGGCCGTCCTCAATGGAGAGTTCAACTACTTGGACCTGGAGACGCAGGTGCTGTAGTCGCACGCAAAAGCTTGCGATCTTGGCTGAGCCAAATTCTGGAAGCTGACAGACCATTTAAACAGACAGCAGTAGTTTGAAATCAATACTTACCACTTAACAGCCTCTTCTCATATACATAGTATGTTACAGTAATACATTTCAATCATTTCAATCGTAGCTGTAATTGCTGTTAGTTTTGACGGCTGTGCTCTGCTGCAGATGTATGTTGGAGGGGTGATCGAGAAGGACCTGCCCCATCTGCCTGGCAGGCCAAACTTCAGAGGCTGCTTAGAGAACGTCTTCGTCAATGGAGTCAACGTCATTAAAATGGCACAGAACCAGGAACCTGAGATCCGGCTAGCAAATGGAAAGGTAACACATTCAGTTTCTCAAAACAGCTGAGCCGTACAAGTACAACGCTTAGTATTGGACACTAAATGTGACCAAAATGTGATTGTCCTGAAGATTGGTCACACTGGTTACACCAGCGAGCAACCACACTGGTGATGGTCTGATAGATCTGAAAAATGATATGATTATTGATATGATATGATAATGATATGATTATTGATATTGAAAGGTGATTGAACACATACTGTATGTGTGTGTAGGTCAAGCTGTCAAGCTGTCCAGCAAAGCTTGACCTAACATATCATGATGTCAGCTAACTAGTTTAGTACTGTTCTGAAACTTGTGCTACAACACCATTGACAGAATGTGACCAGTGAGGTGTCTGCATGTCAAAAAGCATAGTACATTCAATAATAATACATTCAATAAGAACAGTTCCAGTTATTTATTTGTGGACCTCACCCATGTTCCTGTGTGACCGTTTCCCTCAGACAAAGATGCACTACACGTGCCGCGACCTGCTATGGAGGCCCGTGACCTTCATTGGGCCCAACAACTACCTGCAGGTGCCCGGCTTCTACCGCAAGGACCGGCTGGCCGTGCGCTTCAAGTTCCGCACGTGGGACTACACTGGCCTGCTCATGTACACCCGCTTCGCTGATGACCTGGGCTCCCTGGAGCTGGGCCTGAGCGAGGGCCAGGTCAACATCACACTCTTCCAGCCGGGCAAGAAGAGGCTCAGGTTCGCCGCAGGTGAGTGCTCGGGGAGGGGTGGGGGATGGAAAGACGAGGGATCTGATAATCAACCATCACGTCATAAACCCAAAGTGTTATTTCGGGGGGTGGGGTGGGTAGTGGCCTTTAGTTGCAACAGGACATGGAAGGGAAGAAGGAATAAATGGAAGAAGGATTGGGAACTGACCGTGGGTCAGAATCAAATCCGGTTGCCTGTGGGAGTGTAGACCCAAATGTGGTAGGATGCTGCCGCCTGCGCCACAACGTTCCATCACACCCTCTGTTCTTTAATCTGAGGTGTCATTGATGAGCAATGATCTTCAGATCATCCACTGTACAAACCTCGTCTATTGTAATCAGCCACATTCCCCACAATTTACTGTATTACAGAGTTGATTTAAAGGAGGAGGAAGTAGACTGCTAAGACAATGAGAGATGAGAGCTGAAGAGCCTTTGTTATGCCCTCAGTCCCATGGCATGACTGTCAAACGGAGGGGGCACTGAGCCGCCATGGTCTGCTGCCCTTTCTTGGCAGCAGCGAGAAAAATAAGTCCTGTTTGTTTGGGGAGGAGGTGGAGGACACCCATGCGTCTCTCTCTCTCTTGCCCACAGGCTACCGATTGAACGATGGCTACTGGCACACAGTGGACTTGGCAGCCAAGGACAACCTGCTGTCGGTGACCATAGATGAGGACGAGGGCTCACCGCTGAAGATTACCAACCCGTTCATGGTGCGGACAGGTGACCGCTACTTCTTTGGGGGTGAGTGAGCGATGGGGGTCCGTCGGAGTGGTGAGCTAAAAGAGAGCTTTAGTGGAGTTCTGCTGGGGAGAGAGATTACTGTAGAGAGCATATGACTCATTCCTGAAGGATTCATTCTCACACACACACACACACAAACACACACTCACACACATTCATTCACACAGCCACACACACACAGACTAACACACAGACCCACACACACCCACACTGCTGACCTTGCAGCACACCTACCTATACCCGCACTTGCCCAAAACAAGGAGAGATGTCTGACCTATTTGTAATACTTATGACATTGAAATTGAAAGTAATCGGAAAATCTATGGAAGCGACCAATTGTTTTTCAAGAGAGACAAATCGGAGCACTTTGTCGTTGGCTGGCAGGCTGTCCAAAGACCAATAACACGGGCCGGTGTGTGACGAAGCTCAACACCTTCCACGGCTGCATGCAGCAGATATTTGTAGATGACGAACCGTTTGACATCGACATCATGCTGCAACGGAAATGGGCCCGCTACACAGAGGAAATGGGCACCTGTGGCAGGTGTAACAGACAGTGTGTGTGTGTGTGTGTGTGTGTGTGTGTGTGTGTGTGTGTGTGTGTTTGTTCTTTGCTAGGCATGCGGTTTGTGTTTGTGTAATGTGTGTGTGTGTGTTTGTGTGTGTTTGTGTGTGTGTGTGTGTGTGTGTATTGATGAAAAGAAATTGAAATTAATGGAAATAAAGGGTTAAGGATGACACAGATACCGAAAAAAAGCAATCTAGAGACATAGAGCTTGTCTGGGCTGCCTGTGCAAGAGAGACCGAATTGAAGACTGGATAGGGAACAGACTGTCCTTTAGACTGTGCTTTAGCAAGGGACGCAGACCACATTACAGACCAATCCTCCTCCATATGATCTATAATGTGATGGATATGACAGTCATCACTTCATTCCACCCCCCCTCCTGTGTACTTCAGGTGACAGGGTCATGGCTCATAAGTGCAGAGATGTATGTTAATACTGCTGGAAGAAGCCTGGTCCTCCACGGGCACTGATGCTCACGGGAGATTTACTGCCGTCTGCCTGAGGGTCTGTTTGCGTAGCTAAATGCATGGGAGGCTTCGCCACCGCCACATAAGACTGATGTCAACCCACTGTGCTTACGGTGGCCTTAAGCTAAGGTTCGGAACTAGCAATGTGAATATTTCCTGACTGTGTTTTGGGAGAGTGCTAAAGCTAGCCTCTTGGGTCATTAATCACACAGCAGGAGGACCGGGGACGAGGAGGAGAAGCTGCATTGTTAATGGGTTCGCAGGGAAAGGGCTGGGAGGGGTTCAACATCACAAGGCAGCTCTTGTTTTTGCCAGTTGAGTCCAAAGGACACACGGCAACATTAATCATTGGGATTTTCATTCTAAATCCTTTCCTGTAAGAAGAAGGACAGAACACCAGCGATGTGTTTATCATGGTCCTAACATGGCTGAGTGAATGTGTGATATGAGGAGGCTTACAGGCTGAATGCTTGGTCTCAGTCCGTTTTGGGCCAGGGGGATGAGGGCCCTGAGAAGATTAAGAGTGCTGTCTAAGGTTCAATTAGTAGACAAGTGCTATTTCAAGAAAAAGTCCTAAGTATATTGCTCTAGAGGCATTTCTTAGTAAAAGTTAGGAACAGGACTTTTTTTTATCATAATTAACATGTGCTGAATCCCCTGTTCCCATGCAGAATTTTGAGTTTTTGACCATCTAATATAAACAAAATGGCTGCCAAAATTACGGTTTGTGCACTTTCTCTGGGCGGGCATCATTATATCATGTAAATAAATTAACATTGTTCACATGTGTGCATGTCAGAAATCTCCTTTGGGCAATACATCAAAAGTTAAGGCTATGAAAAAAATAAAACAACGAAGCTAGCATCAAGCTATCATCATATCATTGATTCCAAATGGGAAAGATGGCCACTGTTTTTATTGTGATATAGCATTTGTTGAGTAAAGGAAACAAACTAAATAGTCAGAACAAATTAGTCATTCTGTCTTACAATATAATATTTCTGGTGAACACTGACCTGTTATTTTGTGCATTTGAGTATGTCCATATAAGAACATCAACATCATGCTGGTGGCAGCAAGAGGCCAAACTTCCCAAATTTCCCCAAACTAAATTCTCTTTTGGTTTATTTATGCAGCAGATATTCCCAGAAAAATTGTAAATATTAAGAATTGAGACAAATTAACAAACAAACATTAGTTTTGAACAGATAAAGAAAATAAACACAGTAAACTTGGCCTAAAATTACCTTGTTAAGTTGAACATAACATTATCTGAATATTAACTAAAACATGAACTGCATGGCATATAAAAGTGAATGTTATTTAAACAATGGTACGACAAGATTCTCCAATATGATCACAACAACAAAGAGCTATAGGCCCTGGGCAGCATGCAGACTTACCACTCTCTTCACCCCAAGCCTAACACTGACTCCAGCATAGGCCCAGGCTGTCTTCTGACCCCAGGGCTGCCCTGTAGAGCTCTGCCAGGCCCTGGGCAGAATGCATACATCCACCCTCTCCACGGTCTCCACCCTAACCCTCACATTGACTCCAGCATAGGCCCAGCTCCACGCCTAACCCTAGTGCTGCCCCAGGCTTCCTGCAAACACCTACCCATACCTCAGACCTAACCCTAACCCCAACCCTTACCATCTACATTTTAGATAAATTCCTGAAATATAGTTCATTTAGGTTAAGACCATGGAATTTTATAATACATTTTAACATGCTTTTACATATAGGAGAAGCTAAAGGGTATGGTACCAATAGGCCAGTGCACAGAAAGAACACTACACCACTTTTAAACTTCATTCTTCCCCTTACCTAACCCCAACCCTAGCCCCAGCCCCAGCCCCAACCCCAACCCTAATCCCAACCCTAGCCCTAACCTATCAGCCTGCTGCCTGTGGTGTCTAATTCTGATGAACTAATTCAAACTCAGAAGGATTTTGACATAGTGAAAGAATACTGAAGAAGTGTAGCTTTAATGCATTCCAGAGCATGGGTTCCCGAAGCAAGCTGGCTCTACCATCTTGGTTTTAGGCTTTATACCCTGTCTTCACATCATTTGTTTTTCTCACTCAGAATAGTCCTCTATTGTCTTCTCCATACCTGCTAATAAATAGTCTAGTTCTTCCATCTTGTTTCCAGCTTCTTTTTGACGTCTAACCTTGCTGACCATACATTCCTAATGGCTTGCTCATCTCTCTTAGTGCCAAGTCTTATTTGCGTGGCTAATATTAGTCCTCTGCCATCCCCAGGAACTGCCACCAGCCTGCCCCAGTCACAGGCAAGATGGACTGAAAGGATCTGGTCATATTCTGAGGCTGCCAATATTCAATCAGTCATTTTCATTGTTGAGACCATGGAAAGTCTAACCTTTGAGTTCACTTCTTGGCAGAACATGCAGGCATTCCAGTTCATGGTCACAACAGAACTCCTTGTCTTCACGATCCTCAACACAGAGAAGCAATTGACAGATAAGGACAAAAACAGATATTTTCATGACTACAATGCGAAATAAGTATCTTAATTCCCACCTAAATAAGGACAAAAACAGCTCTATATGCGAAATTAATTGATCCACCTAAATAAGCGCTCTATAAGATGTAAAGTTGTCCTATGCAGAGGTGGACAGAGTACACAGCTTCATTACTTGAGTAAAAGTACAGATACCCTTTGCTAAATTTTACTCAAGTACAAGTAAAAGTACAACAGTCAGATGTATACTTGAGGAAAAGTACTGAAGTACTTGTTTTTAAAAGTACTTGAGTATCAAGAGTACAAGAGTAGTCTACATTTTCTAAATATTGCATTACTACTGCCACAGTGCTTACATTTATGTACAGAAACGTCCTACATGGAGATATGAAAAATGTTAATGTAAATACCTTGGAGAATGTAAAATGAATTGGAAGTAAAATCAAGTAATTTTCATCTTTTTACCATGTTGCCAGGGATGGGCAGTATTTCTAATACATGTATTTAAAATATGTATTTCAAATACAAAATACTATTTTGTAATTGAAACACTTGAAGCGAAAACTATCATTAACTTGTTCAGAAAATTGAAATAGTCTGGCGAGGTGGGGCCACAGGTTGGCACATTCCCGGGATGGACCTGCTGCGTCTTCATCCATAGTTTCGTCCATGGTTTCATCTCTTATCTTGACTTTGGAAGCTGAAAGTGATTGCTGATAGGCTGTCCCAATCAGTGGCACCTGCACAATCCAATCACGTTTGAGAGGGAAACAACAAATTGAGGGTTTCCGAGATTTTTCTTTTTTCCTTTTTTTTTTAGAAGTAGTAACCAGTATTCACGGTTATGGATAGAAATGTAGTGGAGTAAAGACTACAATATTTGCATCTCAAATGTACTTGAGTAAAGTCATGAGTACTCCACAAAAATGATACTTGAGTAAAGTACAGATCCCTCAAAATTGTACTCAAGTACTGTACTCAAGTACATGTACTCCGTTACTGTCCGGCTCTGGTCCTATGTTCCCAAGGTCCTATGTTCCCAGGGTCCATGATCTCCTGTTCAATTTTCTGTTAACACACATTGAGCTGAGGACTGTTCAATGCAAGCATCGCTACGATGGAGCGTGAGGAACTGGTGATGCGTTGTGCAACCGGTGATGCGGAGGCAGAGTAGTTTCCATATCATACTGTGTGCTAGCTTTTGACTCCCTGAAGTCTACAATGAGCTCTTTGGTCTTCTTGGTGTTGGGAGCCAGGATGTTGTCGGTGCACCACGATGTTAGGTGCTGGACCTCCTCCCTGTAGGCCATCTCATCATTATTGCTGATGAGACCAATCACTGCAGTGTCATCTGTAAACTTAACAATGGTGTTAGAGCCATGTTCCTGCTCCTGTTCTGATGGAAGGTGAATTGGAAGGGGTTCAGTGAGGGTGGTAAACAGGTCTTGAGGTGGGCCAGGACCAGCCTCTTGAAGCACTAGTTATTATATAGTTATTCATCTAGTTAGACATTCAATTTTACTAACACAATGGTTATTAAGAAACATGTATGTAACTGACTCATGCCGAGACTACATACATTACCAACCTAATTCGCTTCCAATACCCCATTGTAGAGGACTAATTTAGCTCGTAGATAACACACACACTTACCATAACCTCCAATGAGAAAGCGTTACTAGCTATCTGTGGAACTTCAGTATAACCAAAGAGCCTTGATTGCTCTGCTTTAACTTTCTCTGGTATAACATAGCCAATTATCTCTTCTTAGTTATAGGGAATACGTTTGTATTTCAAGTGATATAATTAAGGTACGACTCATGTTTATGTTATAACATCCACAAACATGTAATTTTTGATCAAATTTAATTGAGACATAGTAAAATTAATCTGACAATGTAAACCACTATACAGATTGTACATGAAAAATGTTGTCATATTTGGATTCCCAAGAGTTCAAGCTTTTAAATGGTGTATAATATTATTATGCTACATAGCAATATGGTGCATACAATTTTTTACATTTCATCACTACACATCTTTCTTGACCCTCAAAATTGATGCTAGTTTATGCTAATTATATGGTCAAAATCTCAAAATTCAGTTTGGGAATAGAGCTAGTTAGATTCAGCACACCTTAATTATGATAAAACGTCCTGTTCCCATCTTTTACTAAGAAATGCCTCTAGGATGCACATATCTCAAAAATAGGGAGGGGTGGTGGGGCTTATGTGACCTCACAGTGAGTGAATGATTTAATTTGATTTCCTGCTACGCCCTTGGTATCCTGACTTGAGCTCCCGTCAGTCTGGTAGTGACAAGGTCCTCCATGGTCACAATGGGTTCTGTCTCTGCAGGTGTATACCGAACCCGTGTGAGCACGAGGGTCGATGTATTCAGTCCTGGAATGACTTCCTGTGCGTGTGTGAAAACACAGGATACAAAGGAGAAGTCTGTCACAACTGTGAGTATCACACACACAGAAAAATGCCACTGATTCTGATATGCCACTAGAATAAGACAAGGAATGATGACAGCATCTGTGAACCTGTCCATCTCTCTCCCTGTGTCTGGTCATCAGCTGTGTACAGGGAGTCCTGTGAGGCGTACCGACTCAACGGGAAGTACTGGTCAGGGAACTACACCATAGATCCAGACCTGAGTGGACCGCTGAAACCCTTCATGGTCTACTGCAAGATGACCCGTGAGCATCAGACGAGCTAGGGTTGTCACCGCTGTAGCGGTGTTAGAGCATCTGTGTATTTCACCAGGATATAATGCACCATTTATCCATGAACATATAGAATTCATATGGCAATGACAACTTGACTAAGAGAGAAATTAACCAAAAGTTCTAAAATTTTTTTAGAACTTAGAGGCAGTAAGTCAGAGCTCAATAGTGACATAAGAAGTCAGAAATCAGTAGTACCAATAGAGCCACCAGGATTGCAATTAGTCAGTGACAGTCTGCAAAGTCCACAGCTCAGTGAGTTTGGTCACTTCTGATTTCTCTTTTCTCTTATCTCTTCTGAATCTGATTTAATTTCTGAACAGCATTCAAATCTTGGACGATAATTGAGCACAACCGTATGGAATACACAAAGGTGTCTGGCTCCACTGTAGACCGGCCATACATATGGGAGGTCCGGTATGTGAACGCCAGCTGGGATGAGGTCACTGCTCTGGCCAACACGTCCCTGTACTGCGAACAGTGGATCGACTTCTCATGCTACAAGTCCCGCCTCCTCAACACACCCAGTGAGTGCCTGAGTGGCTAGTACCAGTGCCACTCTTCATTCTGATAACACTTTACTTGAAGACTTAAAACATCATCTCTAAAGATTTAAGTTCAGTATGTAAAATTGTAGTTGAACGATTACTAAACATCACCATAACCAAATCCAACCACTAACCTTAACCATAAATTATAGTTAACAGACTGTCAACAGCTACTTTGAGCATCTCTAGCTAGTCTGTGGGCAAACTAGCCATGTAAAGAGTAACCCCACATTCCTGCCTGCGGTCTAAATAGTTTCCTTCCTGACTGGCTTGCTTGCTTTGCTAAAAAATCAAATCCACATTAGTTAGTTCAACAGAAATGACCCATGTTATGTAGTAAAATGGCAAATAAACATGTCCTGATACAATGGTTTCCTTCCCATTCTTTGTCAGATGGGAGGCCATACAGCTTCTGGATTGGTCGCAATAATGAGAGTCATGAGTACTGGGGCGGAGCCTTCCCAGAGAGTGGGAAGTGTGGCTGTGCCATCAACCACACCTGCACCGACGCCAAGTTCCAGTGCAACTGTGACGCAGACTATCGCCAGTGGTGAGAGAGAAAGAGAGAGAGAGGAGAGGAGAGAAGAGGAGAGGAGGAGGAGATTGAGATAAGGCTTATGTGAGTTATTAAGAGAGTTATGTCTCGAGGGTTTTAGTGCTCAAAAGCGTGACTGTCTGACCTGTAGGTACTCAGATAAGGGCTACCTGATGTTCCGGGACCACCTACCTGTCAGGAAGATCGTTATTGGCGACACCAATCGCACCGGCTCAGAGGCTCAGTTCAGCCTGGGGCCGCTCCGTTGCCATGGAGACCGTAAGTCATGGAACTCACTAGGGGTGGAGGTATTTTAACCTCATAAAATCAGCCACCACAAAATAAATATATATATAGAATCAGACTCATCATGGGCTGTAGTATCATTGTAGTGTAATTGTAGATCATAAAAGCATCAAAACTTGATTGGTAGGCTTGTTGTATGTGGGATAGTTTTTTATGGTAATTGCTTTAGGATGCATTGGGATGGAACACCATCGCCTTCACCAAGCCCACCTACATCACTTTCCCCACGTTCGTCCCCGGCCCCAGCGCTGACATTACGTTCCACTTTAGAACCTACCGCTCCAGTGGTGTGTTCGTGGAGAACGCAGATGACCACCACCGCAACTTCATCCGAGTGGAACTCAACTGTGAGTAAACCAGCACACCAGGGACAACAAATCAGCAAAATCTCAAGTTCTCACAGCAAAATCAGCAAGTTCTCACAGATACATTAGAAAATCAGGGAGACCTCTTTAAAGATTTGCTCACATGAAATGTGTTGACTGTTATGGCTGGCAGTATTGTAGGTCAGAAAAAAACCAACATATATTTCCACATTTTTTATATCACAACATATGTTTTCGTAAGTTGTTATTTAGCTGTTGTTTACTTCTCATCTATAATCCATCCTCCTCCTTACACCCACACCTCTCTAATCTCCACCTCAGCCACCCAAGAGGTGATATTTGTGTTCATGGTGGGTGACGGCATACAGAACGTGACGCACCGCTCGCCGCGACCACTCAATGACAATGAGTGGCACTACGTGGAGGCTGAGCTCAACGTGAAGATGGCACGCCTAAAGGTGGACTTCTATCCGGCTGCCATCCGGAAGTTTCCAGGCCAGACCTATGTTAACATGCAGTTCTCTCAACCACTGCTTGTAGGTGCGTTGATTGAATGAACTGGCTATAATTGACAGCGGTGCGTTTCCATAGACAATGTGTTCATGATTATGAATGTACAACGGTTTGGTTTGTTTTAATTCCGATTCCGATTCCGATTCAATTCTTGTGAAGGTGCTGCCAACCACACGCTGAGGCCTTTCCTGGGCTGTATGCGGGGCTTGCGGCTCAATGGTGTACCGGTCGACTTGGAGGGAAAGGTGGACGAAGAAGTGGGGATCCGGCGAAACTGCACAGGTGCCTGCTTGAACGCTACCATCCCCTGCCGCAACGGTGGCCAGTGCATCGACGGCTACGTCGACTACTGGTGCGACTGCAACAACACTGCCTTTGACGGCTTTTACTGCCATAAGGGTAAGTATCCCCCCACACACACACACATACCCATCCACTTTACTGTACACATCACTGTGTGGGTATACACAGACAGATTGCAGATGCTGCTGTCGAAAGTCCTCTATTAAGTCTGTGTAATAGGCCCTGCTGATTTGTTTGAGCACATCTTTCATCTTGAGTTTGATGTTCATCTGAATATGCCCTCCAGCTGGAGCTTAGATAGGTAACAACAACAGCGACCCTCTGAATAGAGTGGAGTGGAACAACAAAAAATCTCTTGTTTTTCAAACATCCTCGAGGCAATCAATCAAGCCTGATGCAGCCAAGCCCAAATATTTAAACTTTCCTCTCTTTACTCGACAAACAAACCCAACTCACTGCCCCCTGGCCTGTGAAGGTGAACTCAGAATCGCTACCGAGTGGTTTTCAGTGGCTGGACATCACCATTACCGTCACATTCATTATACTCTATCACATGCACCATGAAGCAGAACCTCCCCTGGAGCGAACAGGCACAGAGATAATGACTTTATACCCAGCAGACCCAGGGCACACGGCATTGTATATCTCATCTGTGTCTGTGTAAGTCATTGTGGGCAGAATGAAATGGCCTAGTTGCGATGGTGATTAGTGTTTATTTCGTGTTTCTGGTATGTGGATGCCGTCTGTGTTGTTGTGGAGGTTTTTTCACATCAGATATAATCTGTATGGCAGCTGGGCTAAAAGGGTTGCTGGATTTCAGATGAAAATCATCTCATGTGATTTGCTTACTTACGCAAACCCTTAAATAAATGTGACTCTATCACTGAGAAGTAAACAAAATCCTTACAACGTCTCTGGTGAAAAACGGTGGCAGTGTACTGGTGGTAGTGTTGTCTCATGCCTGTGTCACTGCTTTGGCAGACATCGGGGCATACTTTGAGGCAGGCTCTTGGCTGCGCTACGACGTCCGCAAAGAGCCCATCTCTGAGGACGCGTGGTGGGCCAACTACTGGATAGACCCGCACTGGCACAACTACAGCCTGGGCTACAATGACACGACAGACGACATCGAGTTCAGCTTCAGCACAGTGCAGACGCCCGCAGTCCTGCTCTACATCAGCTCATTCTATAAAGACTACATCGCCGTGTTGTTAAACACAGATGGTGTGATATGTGCAACCACACACAGACACATACACAAATGCATATAAACACACATACATGATTGTAAATATATACTCACACACACACACACACACATACACACACACGGTTATTTTGCAAAGAGAATAAGAGATGTTAGACATAAACATACACTTACAACTGGTACATGTGTGGTTCCACAGGAAGTCTGGGTCTGAGGTACAGGTTGGGTATGATGACCTATAAGTACCAGCTCACCTATCGCAACCTGGCCGACGGCTACCCACACTTCGTCAACATCACCAGACATAACAGAACACTGAGAACCCAGGTGAGATCAACTGGTCATCTACTAGCCAGCCACAACCTCAGCAGAGACAAAGGAGAGGGCAGTAGCCAGTACTAAAGCTCTAATTTCTGACGATGTGGGCATGTGTGTGTATGTGTCTGTGTCAGGTGGACTACATGGAACCATGGTATGAGGTGGTTGCTCTGGAGGTAGACGCCAGGTTTGACTCACCCAAGTCCATGTTCCTGGGCAGAGTCATGGGTAAGTCTTAGTCATATAAACTTAACTATATAAAATGTATTGTTTGGAAGCCTGTGTTTCTCTCCCTGTCTCTCTCTCTCTCTCTCTCTCTGTCTCTCTGTCTCTGTCTCTCCATCTTCCTCACAAAATTAACATTTGTACTTTTATTCATCTTTGTATTAAGATGTAACAGTGAAGAATATGATTCTGCTTCCTCTCCCTCTCTCTCTCTTTCTCTCTCTCCCTCTCTCTCTCCCTCCCTCCCTCTCTCTCTCTATCTCAGAGGTGGGTGATATAGACTATGAGGTGGCACGGCACAACAGCCCCGGCCTACAGGGCTGCATCTCCGGCGTGCGCTACAATATCTTCGCCCCGCTGAAGACGCTCTTCAGGCCAAATGTAACGAATCCGCCGGTAACAACGCACGGCTACGTGGTAGAGTCCAATTGCGGCGCGTTCACTCCTATACACGGCTATGTTCCATGGGAGGTGGACCCATGGTGGACTGGCCTATGTAAGAATCCATTTGTAGTCTCAGTTGGACTGACTTTTCCTATAATAACTGAAAGCAGCTATTCCTAATAAATAAGAGGGATCCTCAGGTTGTTCAAAGCAGATTTAGAGCAGATTTTCCCAGCATGCTTTAAGGCAACTGATCACATGCAATTTTAGGTCACCAGTTTCAGAGAATGTACGGTGGCAGTGACCAATGTAGGTCTTGGGGAAAGGGGGGGGCAATACTGCACAGGTGAACTGAATGTTCTGTTTTGTTCTGTCCTCTGTAGTCTTCTACTACATCCACGATGACGTGACACCGCCTTGGATGACCCGTGAGTGCAGAGCTGGACTGCTCTTGAATCATTAATCTCCACCCGTCAATTTTTAATGCTAGCAGTCACCATTGCTCTGTCAGGCTTGCCCCTTTCTGTGATCTCTCTCTCCTTTTCTCCTTCTCTCTCTCCGTTTTTTTGTTTCAGTTCCATTTTCCTTTCATCTTGGTCTCTCGGTCAGCCCCTGTCCCTGTCACACTGACATGCGACCTCTCACTGTGCTAGTAATTCTGTCAACAGCAGAAATCCTCTTCCCAGACCACTGGTGGAGAGAGCTGAGGATTATGGGTTGGAGAGATAATGGGCTTTTGGTATTTGCCTGTCTATGAAATTGACAGAAATAGTAGCTGACAAACAGAACACGCACACACACACACACACACACACACACACACACACACACACACACACACACACACACACACCTTAACGTTCACAGACGCATTACACAAAACAAGAGGATATTACTTCAAACTTAACACACACATAGACAGCAGCTTAATGATAGGATCAAATCCAATCCACTAGGCGCGCACCGCGCGCACACACACACACACACACACACACACACACACACACACACACACACACACACACACACAGTATAAGACAAGTATAAGTATGTATGGTCTGGTTTGGCCTTACCCTTGATAACAGCTTCTGGAGGAACTTTACAAGATGATTTCTTGTCTCAATATTCAAGAAATGGACATTTCCTTTGCCATCATCTACATGGATTAGTCTGTGAAATCCTTCCTGATCACATAGTCTGTGTATGTTTACCTTTTTTTGTGTGTGTGTGTGTGTGTGTGTGTGTGTGTGTGTGTGTGTGTGTGTGTCCACAGTAATCATTGGATCTGCCGGCATCCTCCTCTTCCTCATTCTGTATGGGCTGTATCTGTACCTGTATCGGTATAAGGGCAGCTACCTCACCAACGAGCCCAAGAACCTAGAGTCTCCCAGCAGCTCACGGCCACTCACCGAACCCCCGACCAAGGAGAAGGACCTGCAAGAGATCCAGGACGAGCCCCATAAGGCCTAGCACGCTAACTCTCTTTCTCTTCCTTCGGCTTTCACTCTTTTTTCTTTCTATTTCTCCTTCAAATTTCCCTCCCATTTCTCTCTCAGTTGTCTCTATCCCCTGCTTCTCTCCCTGTTTGTATGTCTGATCCGAGCTGGTTGACAGAGAATTGGAACCGTTAGGAGCATATGCTAATACTTCCCAAGGACCCCATCAGGACCCCAGGGCTTGTTGGCAAAAGTGCCTGATTAAAGATATCACATAAAAGAAAATGCAGAACAGTTAGAGGTCACTCAATGCAACAACTCTCCCCCAACTCAACCCAACTGTCCCCTGCTGTCACCACCACCAGATCTCCCTCAATGGCCCTTGACTCTGAGGAGAGTTTGGAGTGCCAGCTCTACTCACAAGCTTCACCATCAGTTCACACTGACAGGATGGCACAGTCACACCCCCAGCAACATGACATGAAAAGTCTCCAGGCAAACTTGGGGAAAGTATATTTTCATGTCATGAAATTATATCTACAGTCAGATTCTATTACATTCTAAGAAGCATGAAGCCATTAGAATATCCAACGAAATATGACAAGCATTATTTTACAACATGCTCTGAAGTATATGACATATTGGCAATATTAAGATCCGACTTTCTTATGAGTATTTACCATGTTGCAGGTGTTGGTAAAGATTGTATCTGAAGACTAACTTCATATGTATCTGGTGCTGGCGCATTTGCCTGGGCACCATGTTTTGAGACATCAGCACAACTTGTAAGAGGTGTCACGCCAAAGCGTGCAAGGTTGGCCACCTGTCACGAGGCCTCAGCAAAGCCTGTGCAGGACATGAGAGGAGGCTCAGAGGGAATAGCAGCAGCATTCACAACAGGACACAGGGAAAAGGAAGTCTATCTAGCCTATCTAGAAGGCTGTAGCTATCGGAAGACTAGGCATCCTTTTTTGGAGGCACAAGGTTTTCACGGAAAACTGTAAAATACTGTAAAAAAACAAGTAGTTACGCAAAGATTCCGCTTACTCATTGTTCACTCTATCCTTGTTGTGCTTAACTGATTTTGGAAAACATTCACATCTTCAGGTCAGTCAGGCTAGTGTGGTTTTGCAGAACAAAAAACACAACTGGTGCTAGTGGGTGTTAGCGCGTAGTGCATGCGCTCTCTGCCGTGGTATGGCCAGTGTGTGTGTAGGTGATTATATGAGGTCAAGTCAAGTCAGAGGACTGGTGTTTGATAAAATCCTAATAAAATGAGACTCAGGGTTTGTTGGACAAAAGAAAGCATGATGTTGTTCATGCACGTGTTTGAAGAGAAAGCTTTAGCCCCCTTGCTGCTTCTGTCCTCTGAAGATCTATTGTGCAGGATGCAGTGTGAGCTGGCAGAGGTTGGCGAGAGGCTTACGATCTCTCCTATGGCTACTAACTAAATGTCCAGAACATCTGTCACCTCACTGAAGCAGCACAGGAGTGTTCAGTGAATCTCAAGTAGCCTTGGTCAATAGCCGTGGCCAAACTGATAGTCCAAGGAAGGGCTGCATGTGGTGTGAGCAATCAATGTGCTGCATCACACAGGTCTCTTCAGCTTGACTGGAACAAACACCTGCAGCCCACTGTGGACAAACTTGGACAGTCCTGTTTTTAGTCCACCTCTAGGAAAGAGAGAAATGTGTTTGTACAGGTGGATCTGTCAGTAAAAGTGTGTCTTTTGGGATTGATCCTGTGTGGCATGTGGGGAGGTATGCTTCAACAAAATGACTATACTGCTTGTGGTCTAGGCTTAGGTAGATGGTGACAGTAAATGTATGTGAACTCTATTAAAAAAACAGGAGTCAAAATGGCATATTGGTCTTTTCATAACATTGTCAACGGCTTCAGGGTTTTTTTTGCAAGTGAATGTGCTTCCATAGAATGCAACCGTTTGACCTCAGCATGCTGCCTGTGATCATCAGGGACGCTCGTCCTCCACCCTCTGCTGCACAGCTGAAACATGACCTCAGCTCTGATTACAGATCTCGCTGCTGTTTCTGTGTTCAGCCCTTTTTTTGGTACAGTCACAATATTTGCAGTGGTAATGCTGAATCACTAAGCAGATCAGAATCCTGTATCAGAGACCTGCTTGTGTGACCAATGGCTTTATGCTAACAATCCTCTTCCCTCTAAACTAGAGGGTGTTTCTGAGTGCACCACTCCAAATGGCTTCATGATTTGTCGTCATATGACTCTTCATCGCCTCCCAGTGGCCACCAGCTCCTACTTCATGCAGCAGATAATGGAACAGAGTTGAATATAAGCAGTCTCTGAGATCAATTACGTCATCCTATTCATCTCTTTGATGCCTGCAGTAGGACAGCGTGTCTGCCTCCGCCCTTAGCTACCCATGAGATCATCGTAACCCAAAGCAGTCGGTGGAGATGCCATCCTGCTGACTACAGTGCTGACGCAGAAGAAGGTCAATGTCAGAAGCCATTAGAGAAGACCTAGATAGAAGCCATGTGCCATTCTTTTGAAAAGCTATGCATCCCAACGGCATGTCTTCTGCACTTTGCTCCGTAACGCAATAATGAGTTTTTTTCGCTTCCAGCACTAGTTGAGTCAACTAAGACACCTCCAGTTGCACTTAGAGTATTCTATTTATGTACACATAAATATATGAATTGTATATGAACTTTAATTCTAAATTTGACCGGTTTGTACTGTAATGGTTGAAAGATGATGAAGTGAGATTTGACTGTGAGTGTTAAGAGGACTATGGACCATCGTTGCTTCATGTGCATGCTGTTCTGTGCTGTGCGAGTCTGAGTTAAGGAATTGGTTGCTAGGTAAACCCACTCCATTCCCTCCACTGTGTCCCACTCTTCTACCTCTGGATGATCACTCTCCATTTGGGCGTATATCTGCAGCCCCCCCCCCCTGTTGTCTTGGTTCCCGTTGTCCAGCTTCCCTCTGCCCGCTGTCTTCCTCATCACAACACGGTTCAAGACCATCATGTCTTACAAAACAGGGATGTTTGTTGTATATTTGTATTATCTTGTTCAAATAGTGTATAGAGAATATGTGTTGGTTGGGTCATGCCACTATTAGTCATACCACTGACGTGTCACTCTAGTTTCTCTCTGTCCATTATGAATGAGGTGATGCAGCTGGGTGCAAGTCAAACGGTGTAGCCAGTAGCCAGTACTAAAGCCTTCATGTGTGGGACATAAACTTGTTTATAAAAAGTGACTTAAGCATTCCTAGCACAGCGTAATATATGTCTTTCAAATGGAATGTGTGTACATAGAGACTCATTCGCTCAGTAAAGTTAGCGTTCAGGGCCCAACTATTTTGGATAGAGGGGGCAAGATGTGGGATGTAGAATCCATCCATCAGGTCCATGATAGGATGTTGGCTTCAGCGATTTTTTGCTAATCACTATATCACAGATGAAGGTGAACTAGAAGGATGAGTTTGGTTCACAAGGTCAGAGTTCAAGTTCAGGGGTCAAAGGTCAGGGAAAGCTCTTCTGGGTCGCCTGCAGTGTTTCACCACTTTCAGAAGACATTGATTATTCCTATTTTTTTCCCTTTTCTAGTCATTTTATTTTTTTCTGTGTTAATACTGTTGTATATAATCATGACTGTGTAAAATTGAGACGCTAAACCAAACTGTCACTTCAATAAAATAAGCTTGAAGGAACACTTTGCTGTTTTTTCCCCTCACTTCCTCATTATTAAAAAATACTCAGACTGTATAAACTTCAGAGACAGAATACAGTATAAATGTAGAGTTTATTTACTTTCATACACATATCTGCTAACATTTACATGACAGGATATCCATTAGCATCTTTATGTGTCATTTCAGCACACAATAACACACGTCTCAAATTGCTTGTCAAACAACTTTTGGAAT
>NC_063194.1:21646339-21651339 GCF_017589495.1 Alosa alosa
GAGACCTGATTTTCTGAGACCACTACAGTGACTCCACTTTTTTTTCTGTTTTTTTCTGGAGACCTTCAGATGTTTTCTGAGGCAGTTTGTTATGAGGCAGTTTTGTCAATATGACAGTGTTGAGGCAGTTTTGTCTGAAAATGACACACAGGCAATTGACTCTGAAGAAAGTGAAGGCAGTTTTGTCTGATGACAACAGTTCCTAAAAAATGAACACCGTACGTCAGAAGGGCAGGTGTGAGAATCATATACTTCATTTGGTTACACTTTACTTGAAGGTATCTACATAAGAGTGACATGACACTGTCATAAACGTGTCATAAACATTATAAACAAGTTATAAACGTGTCATTTGGTTTTTGTCATTACGAATTTTGACAAAGGGTCATTCGGTTTTTGTCATGACAAGTTAGGGTTAGAGTTATGACAGTGTCATGTCACTCTTATGTAGATACCTTCAAGTAAAGCCTTTATTTAAGACTTTGTCCCCAGAGGCTGGTGATATTTTAAATAATACCATGGAGATATTTATATAAAAACCAAAGCACTGAAAAGAACATATAAGCTCTTCTGAAGGACTACCAGCACTCCACAGCAGGGACTAGAAATGGTTCAAAGAACGACAACGGAAACAAAGAACATTTTTGTATCAACGCAATCCAAAAACAAAACCAATTTCACTTGTTCCAGAGTGAAAACGTTATTTTCAATTTTAGACAAGCGGTTGATAACGGTATTTATCATTTTATCATCTATAGGCTTGGAAAGTCACCTACCCACGCAGTGTTCCCCACACCCCTTATAGGATTCATTTAGTTTCTCCCCTGTTCAATAGGCTAGACCTACTAGTTGATAAAAAGGCTTTCCATATCCAACACTATCTAACTGCCTTTCCCAGTATGTAGCCTAAATTACTGAAACTGAAATAACATAGACTACCAGAGACACTAGGAAAATATCGAAGAAGCTGGTAGCACCACACATAGGTTAGGCTATTACAGGCTATCAGACATTTTGAAGATCTAATATTATATAGGCTAATTGTCTACAAATCTCACAGCATGCCTGAATTCAGGCACAGTTTTTTCAACAGTTAGCCTTGACATCTAATGTGCTTTGATTTAAGCTTTAAGCCTGTTGGGCAAAAATAAAAACCTATAGTATTGTGCCACCGGCCATAAATCAATTTGTAAAAGCAATGTAATTTTTAAAGGAACGTTATTAACCGTTCTTTTGTAACGTTCTAACCGGTTACCATTTAGAGGAGAGGCCTTGGAACACTGGAACAGGAACGAAAAAATTATGTTTTTGCTCCGAACGAATCAATATGAAAATCATTCTGTTTTCAGTCCCTGCTCCACAAACCATGCTGTCAACTCTTACCTTTGGCATAGCAGTTGGGATTGACGGAGTGATTGGCAAAGCGGATTTTGTTCCCTTTCCTTGTGGCATCCACGACAAAGTCTGTTAAGGCAGCACAAAAGAGCAGAGTGAGGGTCCATGAACTCAGCATGCTGCTCACTCTCCGCGTGGACGTGTAAGTGCTGCATGTGCATGGAGCGGCTCCTGCTGCATATCTCATCTCTTACCGTTATTCAGATTGAAGAGGAAGCTGGACATGTATTTGTCATAGATTCTCCCACGTCTGTCAGCCTCATCCTGTGAAATCAACTGGATGTACACACACAAGTGCATGTGCACACACGCAAATACGCACACACACACATACAGTACACACACACACACAGACACAAAACATAGTTTTATACCACTGTTCAGAATCTGCTGGGCTGTAGGAAGAACAAAAAACGGCACAGTGGTTAGACACAGGCACAACTGTGTGTGTGTGTGTGTGTGTGTGTGTGTGTGTCCGTGCGTGCATGCTTCCATGCGTGTGTGTGTGTGTGAGTGTGTGCCCTGGCACCAGGTTATTTCAGGTCAATATCAAAACAGTTCATGGTGTCCCTCATCTCTCTGTAAAGTCCAGTACCTTTTTCAAAAAAAACTTTAGACCTGTCATTGATGAATTATTTATCTTTGTGTAAAGTAGTGAAGCACGCCGGGGGTTGACCTGGTGCGGGTAAAGTGCCCAGATAATAGGTGAGTTGCGGGTAGGTCAGGTCAAAATCACTAGATAGCAGTGTTCTAAGTAGAAAGTATGCATGTGCTGAACTGGATATAATAGGCTTGGCTTGGGTTAAAAGTGAGATTTTCACCTTCTCTTCCCCACTCTGTCTTAAACACGTATGCACACCAGAGGGTGCAGGACCTGCTCTAACACACTTTGTCCATTTTAACTTTAAACTTTAACCAGAGATTGCACCTATGAGTGTGTGTGATTATGCATGTACACACTTACCTCTCCACAATACTCAGAGATGAACTCGTTCTTCTGAACGGACTCTTTGATGAAGGTGCCCCACCCTGCTACATCAGAGGGAGCCAGCAACAGATGCTGAACATACAGATCACACACACACACACACACACACACACACACACACACACACACACACACACACACACACATTACTCATTTCATAACATCACCTGCTTAACATACAGATCATAAACATACACATTACTCATTTCATAACATCACCTGCTTAACATACAGATCATAAACACACATATACACACATTACTCATTTCATAACATTAACATACAGATCGTAAACACACACACACACACACACACACACACACACACACACACACACTACTCATTTCATAACATCACCTGCTTAACAAACAGATCATAAACACACAAACACACACACACACAGATTACTCATTTCATAACATCAACTGCTTAACATACTAATGTTCTGTGTTGACAATCAGTAAAACTACATTTGCATTAGGTTAACCTAGCTGGTGACATGAAGCTGGAGAGATTATTATGACCGCCCGCTTCGCTGCGGGCGGCATCAAAGGTTTAGTCAGATTTTTTTTTCTCTTTTTTTTTTTCTTTTTCACATGTCCAAATTTCTGTCACGGATTCCCGGGACACTGAAAGACCGGGGTAGACGAAACTTGGTGGACATGTAACCCCACATGGATAGCATGGAACCATCGTTTTTCGTTTTGATCTGTAGCCCCCGGCTGGACTGCACCCCGAAAGGAGGGTAGGGCAGACACAGTTTTCTGTGAATATCTCGAGAACCGTAAAGGTTTAGGAGGACCATTTTTTGTATGTTGATCTCAAGGGGCCATGTTAACCTATTCCATAACCACTCATTTCATGTATAGCCACCTAGTTAAACACAAAAAGTAAAAATGAGGTGTTGTAATCGCAGGTATCTGTGACCTAACATAGTCAAAACTGCACAAAATTGGAAGTGTAGGATCATTATGACACCCTCTGAATGCACGCCAAGTTTCGTCAAATTCCGTTCATGGGGGGCCACACAATAAATTAATTTATGTTACTATACACCAACTGGCCTGTAGGTGGCGGAGACAGTTTTCTGTGAATATCTCGAGAACCGTGAGGGGCCTAGGAGGTCCACCTTTTTTGTATGTTGGTCTTAAGGGGGCATGTCAACCCATCCCATTACCACTTATTTCATGTATAGCGCCACCTAGTTAAAAATTAAAAAGCAAAAAATTAGGTGTTTTCACCACAATATCTCTGGCTGACATGGTCAAAACTGAACGAAATTGAAAGTGTAGGTTTATTATGACACCCTCAAATGCATGCCAAGTTTTGTGAACTTTTCGTTAATGGGGGCCTTACAATAAAATAATTTATGTGTACATTTAGTGACCGTGACACCAACAAGGATTCAGGGACACTGAAAGACCGGGAGGGCATGCTTAAACTTGGTGGGCATGTACCCCCACATGGATAGCATGGAACCATCGTTTTTCGTTTTCATCTGAACCGTAGGGCCTAGGATGACCAATTTTTTCCGTATGTTTGCCTCCAGGGGTCATGTTAACCCATTCCATGTGCACACATGTGCATAAACAGATACACACGCACACACATACATTCACAGTAATCATCGTATGACACATACTCACACAGTAGACATATATGCGCATGCATGCACATGCACAAACACACATACACAGGCAAACACACAAGCACAGCACACACACACACCCACACACATAAACATAAACATGTACACGCGACACATGCACACAATTCAAGAATTTCTCAGAATTATGAACAGGCAAGATGGGGGTGGGGTTGTATAAAATTAATTTTACATGTGAAATCTATGAACTAATCATGTTTTGGTACTTGTTGTCTAGCAGATACCAGTGAGAATTGAGTGTGGATAATGCAATTTAGTGAGACAGTTAGAATCATATAGGCCTTTCAGCGTGATTTATTTTTGTGGAAAAAATGTGCTGGACTGGGCGGCAGTCATATTTTGTACCGCTCTGCGGTACATCTAGTTTATAACTAATCTGTTTCAAGTTTTAATGCAGCTGTACCCAAGCTGACAAAAGACGGAAAAAAACTATGAACAGTGTACGCTCAGAAAAAAGTGAAGCCGCTGGAGTGAACTTAAAAAACTGTGGTGAAATATGTTCAAATATGTTCAATTCTGGGCAGATCGTCTGAGTGATTGTTTGTTTACTAAGCATGCTCTCACTCCAAAAAAACACTTTTTGCTTCATCTCTACAGAACGTAAATGAATAATGCATTTTTGTTTTCTTCATTCGTTGGCACTGTCATATCCCACTGGTCTGGGATCAGAATGCGTACCTTCTTCAGGCCTCTCTGGATGCTGCAGTTCTTGCAGGACACCTGCTTGCTCTCCCAATGGTCGCACGCCCCGCAGGTCATGCACAAGTCGGGGTCGCACTCGCGCACAGCCAGGTAACACGGGCACTGCTTAGTGTTGCACTGCGTCTTACAGCGGCACCCTGGGAAACGGTTCTGGCCTGCAGACACACAAATAGGAGGAAGAGGAGGAGGATGAGGAGGAGGGAGATTTAGTTAACCTGGGAAGCTCTGGACATACAGGAAGGCCTGCAC